>NC_083768.1:25383145-25687312 GCF_963514075.1 Conger conger
CAACACATCATAACACTAAGTGGATAGGCTACAGCAGTAGAAGTCTAAAAAAATAAGTCTAATAAATACCTAATAAAGTGCTCGGTGAGTGTACATTCGACAGTAGATTGTACAGTATATTGTTGGGAGTCATATGGAGGATTTTGTACCTGAAATGGAAAGATAATTATCTGGATATCCTTCATCCTAAACTGTATTACTAAACACATATTATTACCATAATAACTGGAAAAGAAGAAACATTCTGCTTTCATTGTGCTATAGGCATTCTTCTGTGAGACAAAGGTGCTTCTGCACGCAGGCCCGACTGCTTAAGAACATGGTTTCTTAAAAAAACTCTCCATTTTCAACATTTGAGTGATTGCAATTCCTTTGTCTGAGTCTCTTATGCTGGTAATTAGAGAATCAGGAAAATGTCGATCTGACAGCTGTCCTACCTCCCTTTTGGAAAAAAAATTATACGTTCACAGTTAATTCACATCCTTCCATTTGAAATTGAACATTTGCAATTATTTTAAAAAATACACTTTTATGAGCATAGAGCAGAGATATATATTTGGTCCATATAGTTATAACAATTTGTTGGAAAATTGCTCAAATTGCTTCCATAATTGCTACAAGAAAGGCTTTAATTTGCTCAGAAGTATATAATTAAGAGGGATTGTTGCATGCAGATTCTCAAAGCCTGAAGGTAACAATTTATACTAATCAAATGTACCTTCGCTATGGGGTTTTTCATGCATAGAATAGTCATGCATGTATACTGCCTATCTCTATAACAAACCGTTATAATAAAAATATCTTTAACATTTAATACCTTTAAGAGGTGGTTAGCACAAAGGTATTGCATACATTAAAATGTGCTTATGTGTCTGATTTTGTAATATGACTGGAATTAACTTTTGCTAATTGGTGATTTGCACTTCACACTTTTAACAGGACATTGGCAGCTTCCTGCTTTTAAAAAATTGATCTGTTTCCAGTTCACTGCACAATGCAGATCGAATTACAAAGGCAAATGTGTGTGTTTTTCTCCCAGAAGTGTATGGTGTATTGCTCTGGGACTGCAGGTCTTGTAAACACCTCGTTTTGTGAAAGCTCACCCTTTATCATGTATGAAGTTCTCTCATACAGCACCCTCATTAGCCAAACAGAACCCCGGAGGTACACAACAACAAAAACGAAACAAAAAAAAAACTGCAATCTGCGAGTTTATTTTATTACATTTCCTTTTCTATTGCTTTTCAGAGGCTGTTTACATTGCGAGGCCCAGAGCAGTGGAGGAGAAGCTGGATGTTTGTGTCCTTCTCCCCGGAGGCGATTAAAGTCTCCACACGTCCGCATCGTTAAACCCCACATTCACTGTCCTTATATTCTTGACTCAGATGCAGCCACATCAATTATTTAACATTTTCCTCCTTTACCAACAGTGGGGAGGGGGTGAGGAGGGGTTGATTTGGGTCCCCTGGGTGAACGTGTCTGGAGCAGAGGGATGAACACCGCATACAGGGTGTGACTGGGCCTCCTCCAGGTGTGCTTTAGAGAAGAGCTGAGAAGACCTCGCAGCGGCCTGCCTTGAACCACCAAACATGCTAAGACGCCTGACAAATCCAACACGCTAAGACGCCTGACAAACCCAACACGCTAAGACGCCTGACAAACCCAACACACTAAGACGCCTGACAAACCCAACACGCTAAAACGCCTGACAAACCCAACACGCTAAGACGCCTGACAAACCCAACACGCTAAGACACCTGACAAACCCAACACGCTAAGACACCTGAAAAACCCAACACGCTAAGATGTCTGACAAACAGAACACGCTAAGACACTTGACAAACCCAACACGCTAAGACGCCTGACAAACTGGAGCTAAAGCGCCCTCGCTGGTCGCACGTCTTACCTTCCAGAACATTTATTTATCCTTTTGTTTATTTTCTTATTTATTAACTAGTTTCCTGAACAGAATATATTAAATGTGGTCCATAGGATGAACCAGAATGGGACAAAATAAAGTGTGTGGGACAAAATAGCATGAACTGCCCCCCCCCCCTCCCCAGTGTATAATTTTTATTTTCAAGAAAAGAAATAAAACCATTTTGATCACAAAAAAAATAGCATGAACTGCATCTCTGATGAAGCTTCAAGAACACAGGCTAAAAACATTCAGCCACGTTCATTTTAGTGAAAATGTTAATAAAAAGCTTAGTGTAATGGCAATAAGAGCCACATTGCCATGCATTGCACTAAACCAACTCATAGTGCCTAACAATGATGTACTATACTATATATATATAACATCAAAGTATTAATTTAGTGAAGTCAGTGGTAAAGTAAATATGTAAATAAAAGTAGGTGTAAATAATAGTAGATATGGAAATATTGTGTGGAACAAACCTTGCCATGGCAGTGCGATTGCTTCCTCTGATTACTCGATGAACTAGCATAAAGCCTCTACTGTATGGGCTTTGTAGGTTTCTCATTAATTCATAATAAAATTAATATTAATAAAATGTTTGTATCTGGTTTTTCCCAGTTAGTGAACCTGTACCTGACCACCATCAGCCAATTTCCAGCTCCAACAGAAACACAAACTGTCATGAGGCATATTTCTACATGCTCTTTGTTTTGAAAGTGAGGCAAAACTATTATTTTAAATAACCCCGGTTCCACTGAAAAATCATCAACAAGGCGCACTTCCAAGCTATCCTGTGTAAAGCTGTGCATTATTGCCTTTATTATTATTGATCTGCTGCAGCCCCTATGCCACTGATTTGAAAAATTGCCTGCTGGCTATAGTTACCACTGCTTGCTCTGCAAAATAAATGGACTACAGAGTTTTAACCCACTGGCCACAGACATTGTGCAGGTACAATGGACTTATGGGCTTATTTTGACTGCATATCTAGTTTGTTAATGCTGCCATAGTGATTGTACATTTGGACCCTACACTTAAAACGCTAGCCTACCTATCACTACTCGACCAAACCGTTTTGTTTATTACGTTTACTACTTCCTAATTTAAGGACAATAACCTCTTTTAATGTAAAGGTATCACAGTGTACTCTGTACAATGGATCCCTGCCTGTATCTCCAGTAGCAGCGCCACAGGATGGGAGGTATAACTGCACATATTAGTCATACTCGCACCTGGCTCTTGACATCATTGTGCTGAAGGAATGCGCTGGCGGGCCAGATGTGCGCAGGGTGAGATCCGTGACGTGTCCCTTCCAGGGTGACTCTGAACACATGTAGCTGTGGGCCCTCTCCCGCCCTCCCCCAGGGGGTGGCGGAGAGAGCACTGCATTATTTATGGCTAATTTGCAGCATCTTTTGGAGATTTATGGGAAGAAAGGTGCGGGGCCCATGCCGGGCGGCTGGAGGCTGGCAGACAGTAACGTAGCCTCTGTCGTGTCTGGCAGCAGCATGACCGCCACCTCGGCCTGGATCCAGGGAGCTCTATGATTCAGAGGCGTCCTTGATTGCACAAAAAAGACTCAAAAATGTTTGTTTTTGTTGTTTCTCCTCTGCTGCCATGATTTTAAATTTTAAAAATCTGATGGTGTTGTGTTTGAAGGAGCAGGGCTGCTGTCTCTTTGTCATGTTAAAATCTGTACGTCAACAAAGGACAATGTCCCTGCTCTAGGCTCATGGAGATCTGGAGGTTATATTAACACAAGCCCCATGGCCAGGCTGTATACATCTGTATTCATCTTAACAGTCTGGGAAAAACAATTCATCAAATAGAATAAGATAAATAGAATTTGCCAAGAAGTGTTTGTCAAATTCAAATGGGGTTGACTCCATCAGAAGTAGTCTATTTTAAGCAATACTTGTAAATGCGACTTTTGTTTGAAGCAATACTTGTAAATGCGACTTTGCTTTGCGCTTAGGAATAAGACAAAAATACGGGAAGCGGTTGGCTCTCCTTTGACAGCTAACAGGTTTGTGGGAGAGAGACTTTGATGCTTAACATCTTGAACAAAAGTAGACTTCAGCCAAGTGTTGTCTGGTAACCATGGCAACATACCCACGTTCAAGCTATTTTCTCGCACCCTAAAGAACATCTCGCTTGCCTTATTACTTAACCCTTATTATTTAAACCCTTGCCCTCAATCTCTTTCTCCTTCTCCTCAAATTAAAATCTGCAACTGCTTCCCTGTTGTCAGAGGCGCTGGAGTGCGCAGGCTGACTCCGTATCTGCAGAGGCCTGTGTGGCCACTGCCTGTTCGGATGACTCTTCCCATTGTGTTACATCATCGAGTGTACAGCCGCCTCCTGATAATTGCAAACACTGGGGACTGTTGCAACATTTTGCACTGGATTAGTAAGAGGAGAACATAAAGCCAGAGGGATTAAAAGTATGATCGCCCACATTCTTTGCAGCAATTTCCTCCTGATTTTTGTTTTTTTTACATGCAGTAATACAAGTGTCTCGGATAACAAAACACGTCGCAGTGAAATTACTTTCAAAAATGTGATTTTATTTTTTATTGAATGTCCCTTGTATTGTAGGTTTCAGCATAGTGGATTTTATATACAGTATATGGAGTTTAAAACTAGAGACTTACTATTTGCCAGGTCTTAGGAGGATATGGCCATTATCCAAAAGTACATTGTTAGCAGCGGAATGTATAGTGAAGCCATTTCATTATGCATCTGACAACTTTCAGTAATGACCACAAACATTTGATGGCTATTATTTGGTTATTATATATGATCATGTGGTCCTTGGAAGCTGTATTCTGTGCAAAAGCAAGAATAGCTATACCTCAGTATTGACAAATGTGACTGTGCAAAATATTGAATACAAAATAAATAACTAAAAAATAGTCATACTATAGAAAGAAACCTTTAACACATTTTTGTTTCTTTAGCAGAACAATTCATAGCATTAGTAGGGACAAATACAGAATGTGCCTTTAATACACAATAACATTTACCAAACCCAGCAAAAACCATTAACTGGATACATATAGGTAATTAACCATTACCTGAGATGGTGACAAGACAGTCAGTGCAAAGCATATAGGACAGACAGGAATGTGATTGTTTGTGATTTGGTAAATAGAGGCTTCTAGATCAGAGATGAGTGCTGTTCTTACATGCTTAGAGAGACATATTGGCCTTTCGGCTGCTGAAAGTACGGGGGAGAAAATTGTGTTTCACAGGAGCTGAAAGCATCAGAGCACGGCACTGATGTTATGGTCAGCTGAGAGAAGCAATGCACTTAACAGAAGTGATGCATTTAAGTACATGAAGGATTTCGAGCCTGCGCAAGTGTTTACAGATGGACTTGTGTGCTGGTGTGTGCGGGCGTGCGTGTGTGTATACGTAGGTGCAAGAACATCCATTATCATGACCGTAACTGGTCATATGATAAAGTTCCATAAATAAGATTCTTCATCTTCTTCTTTTTCTTCTTCTTCTTATTATTGGTACTAGTAGCAATAGTGATAGAAGTAGCAGTATTGTATGGACATTTTGTTATGTTATTGGCATGAAGGCATTCCTGCACATGGGTAGCAGAGCAGCACAAGGCTTAGGGAACTAGGACTACGCTGTAGCTGAGGTCATAGGCTGTAGCTGAGGTCATAGGCTGGATTCCTGGGTGGGGCCATGAGCAATGTGGTTAAGCTACCTAGCATCAGTAAATATCTAACTGCATGAATTCAGCACATCTAAGATGTGTAAGTCACTCTGGATAAGAGCATGTCATCTTATCTACATGTATGTTTCTGAGAAGGAGCGTTTGTCAATGCTGCCTGGGTGCTAAAGCAGTGCTGTTAAACACAGAAATTGAATCGCTGCTTTTCAGTTTGATGCTCTTTCACACAGTAATGAGATTTTCTGTATTTCCTTGCTCTTGTTGCTCCTGTAATAAGCATTTAATGCATCATGGGGTGATAGCCTTGGAAGTCTCTCTGGATACCAGCATCTGCCCAAGAATTTTTCATGCTAATATTATTTTGCTGCCATTAGCGGGAAGGCAGGTGGACAGCGAAGGAGAGCGGAGACTTCAGCGGGGCAGGTGAGGGCTTTTTATTTGAGCTGTCTGAAGGCTGACCTTTAGGGTCGCCCATCAAAAGCCACGGCAGCCGCCTACTGACTCCCCATTATGCCCCGAGCCGTATTCAGGTCAGAGACTTCCAGGCTTAGTCATTGTGCTTTTTATTTTTTAATCAATACGCGTCATCTATCAGAGCCAGTGGCGAGGAAGCCGCCGTCTCATTGCCGTCAAAAAAAACCTCTGGGCGGGAAAGTAATGTGCGAGCGGGGATGTTTGTGTGTGGTGGGGGGGCCGCGCTGGCAGAGGCTCAGGGGCATGAATCACAGTAATGAAGGAATGCTGGGAAAGGGGTCCTAATTAACGGCTCAGAGGCTGGCCACGCGCGCTCCTGTCAGGCCCACCGCGGGACGCTCACACCTGGAACCCGCTAATGGCATGCGGCTCTAAATGAGGCGAAAAACCTGCAAATTGCGTCGGAAAGTTACGGAAGCTCAGCTTTCACTTCCTTTGTGTCCCTCCCGCCATCCACTTTCACACAGACACATGAACATGAACATGTACGCACAAACACACATGCACACACACACATACATATGAACATGCACGCACCCATATGCACACATGCACACGCACACACAAACATACACACGTGCATACACATACACACGAACATGCACGCACAAACATACACACATGCACGAACACACATACACACACATGCACACACTTGCGCGAACATGCAAACACACACATACACCCCCCCCCACACACACACACACACATACACTTAATACATACACACACCCTACAGACACACATACACCATACACACACACATGCACATATACAGAAACTTATACACACAGACATACACATGCACACACACACATACACTCCATGAGCATATTTATTAGACTTGTTTTTTAGACTTATTAAGTCTTCTGCTGCTGTAGCCTATCCACTTAAAGGTTTGACACATTGTGTGTCCAAATATGTTCTTCTGCATACCACTGTTTTACCTTCCTGTCAGCTTTGACCAGTCTGGCCCGTCTCCTCTGACCTCTCTCATTAACAATATGTTTCTGCCTGCAGAACTGCTACTCACTAGATGTTTTTTGTTTTCACACCAATCTCTGCAAACTCTAGAGACTGTTGTGCGTGAAAATCCCAGGAGATCAGCTGTTTCGAACCACCTTGTCTGGCGCCAATAATCATTCCACGGTCAAAGTCACGTAGATCACATTTCTTCCACATTCTGACATTGGTCTGAAAAACACCTGAACCGCTTGACCACGTCTGTATGCTTTTATGCATTTAGTTTCCATCACATGATTAGCTGATTAAATATTTGCATTACCAAGCTGGTGTACAGGTCTACCTAATAGTCTACCTAAAAGTGCTCACAGAGTGTACATGCATGTGGTGATGATCTAATTGCAGAAGGATCTGACAGATAGCTAAAACAGCCACGACTTTCAGCTTCATCTACAGTGGCCTGAGAAAGCCTTAAAACTTGCATCCTCACAACCACATCTTTAACCTCCTCACAGACCAAGGCACTAACCAAAGACAGGCAAAAAACATATGTCTAAACTTGTGTTTTAATGCACTTTAAGAACACTGTAGTATTGTCATACACATAATCAAATACAAAATTATCTCTTCACCCATTGATTACTACTATTTATTGATTTATTACTTTTAATTTATTAAGTAGTAATCAAGCAATATGATTTCTATAGCTACAGCTAAACTTTTGTTATTAAAAAGTAAATGTCAATGAAGTTCAAATCCAATTCACTACCACTTTTCACAGGTCAGCTGAAAATAATTTAAATATAATCATTCATAACTTGAGATAATTCATTCATGAGTTTTCTATTAACTGCTTTATTCCTTTACAGGAACAATTCAACTTAATTAAAACTGCAGTTGTGTGCGAAAATTCGTTGAGTGCGAAAATGCAATCATTCAGATGAGGCCCTCATATCACAGATCCTATTGTTAATTCTGTGCTATTTTGTGATTGTTTCCAAATTGTTTTCTCATTATCATCCACTACAGATTTCATTTCATCATTTATTTGTCCAATGGTATTTACACCCAGGCCTGTATGCCATCCCTCTGAATGAGAGAGTTTTTCCTCTTACTGCTGGCATTAAACATACAGTACCGTGAAAAAGTATTTGCCTCTTTCCTGATTTCCTCTATCATTACATATTTTTCTCACTGAATGGTTTCAGATCTTTAGAAAAATTGAATATTACACAGAAGAAAAAAATTTTTTTTTCATTATTGTTTCATTTATCAAACGTCCATGTCACCCCTGTAAAGAAATAATTGCCCCCTTTAATTTAATAACTGGTTTCACCACCTTTGCTGCAATAATGGCAACCAAACGCTTCCTATAATTTGATATCAGTCTTTCACATCGCTGTGGAGGAATTTAACCCACTCTTCTGCTTTAATAAAGGCTGATTGGTAGGCATTCACTTTTCAGGTCCTGCACTGCACAAAAATGAATACTCAGTCTTAACAAGTATCTTAGTCTTATATTTAGACTTAAAATCTTATTTCTTTTGCTAATCTGCCAAAGGTTTTATTCATTTCAAGATTTGCTAATGGGGTAAGAAACTTTCACTTGTCAAGCAAACAGTAGCTTAAATCAAGCTAATATTTTGTACTTGAAAGGAAAAAAAACAAGATCTTAAGTCTTATTACAAGATTAGAAACATTTGTTAAGACAGCTATTTTTGCAGGGTGTCAGGACTGGAATAGACCACTCTAAAACTTTAATTTTGATTATTTTCAGTCAAATTGATGTGGGCTTTTGTGGTTTGGATTATTTTCTAGTTACATACCCAAATTATACTTCAGCTTGCCAGACATTCTCTTCAAGAATTTTCTGGTATAGAGCAGAATTCTTGGTCTCTTCAATAATAACAAGTTGTCCAGTTCCTGAGGCAGCAAATCATCCCCACACCATCGCACTACCACCACATTTGACTGTATTATGTTCTTACTGTGAAATGCTGAGCAGTATTTGCTTTAGGCCAGACAAAATGGGACCTGTGTCATTCAAAAAGTTCCAAAAGTTTTGAATCATCTGTCCAAAGGCTTGGGGATCATCCCTTTTTCTTTTGCAATTGTTAGATGAGCATTGATGTTTCACTTGTTTAGCAGTGGTTTCCACCTTGCTATTTATGAATCCCATTTTTCCCAGTCTCATTGTGGAGCAATGAATACTGACCTTAGAGAGGCCTGCAGTTCTTTGGATGTTCTTCCGGGATCAATATATTTCAACAACTTTTCTTCTCATCACTTCTGGAATTTATTTTTTATCGTGGCATCATTTGCTCATAGGAAATCTGCAAATAAGAGTGGGCTAAAATTCCTCCACAGCATTATAAGGCTGTTATGAAATGCAGGAACTGTTTGGGTGCAGGTACTGCTGCTTAAGGTGGGGCAACCAGTTATTAAGTGAAAGGACAATTGCTTTTTCACATGGGAGAAATGGGTGTTTGAAAACTTTCATGAAATAAAAAAATTATGTAAAACATCTGAAACCATTCAGTGTGACAAATATTGCAATAATAGAGGAAATCAGGAAGGGGGCAAATATACGTAAAGAAGAGTCTGACAGGCATGGCTAATCCAGTAATTATGCCCAGTGTGCATAGGATCACACATACAGTACATGTGTAGAGCAGGCCTGGCTGCCTATAATTATGGCTAGTATGGCTCCAAGAGCAGATCTCTGGTACGTTGAAAGAGGGAAAATCATTTAAACGTGCTTAGCAGCAACTTCAGTTACTAAGACATCTTAAATTTCATATTTCAAGTCAGGTCAGCATGGGACCCTAAGGGACAGAAAAATTTAATCTGTAAAACCAATTTCCACAAATTAATCTGAAGTGCAAGGCAAAACAGGCCAGTAATTGTGTTCAAGGCAGTTATGTACGGCAATATCAAAAGCATGTGTAAGGTTCAGTATGTCCTGGTTTGTGGAATTCAGATTAAACCAACTGCCACTAATGTAAGCCTCATCACTCAAAACTCTTAAATAAATGAATTATTTACAACAATTACTGTTCATGCAGTCATACCGAAGTATTTAACAGGAATTGGCTACCTATCCTGAGCTTATGCTATTCACTCTTCATATGTACATTTTCATACAATCAAACAGTTCAAAATAAAGATTTTCCCATGGGTATTTTTATTTCATAAGCTGATTTTCTCCCATTGCTTAAAATTCCACATAATCCATGAAAAATTCCTTGATTTTTTTGCTAAAAGGTAAAAACGAAAATCATATTTAAGCATATTTAATGTGTTTGCTTCACAAATAACATGTGTGACAATCTTAGAATCTTTGCATTTTGGACAGAGTGTCTACTTATAAAGCAGACAAAAAGCTAAATGAGATTTGCTCTTGTCTTGGTAGTTGCCTCATAAGTATCCATGGTAACTATAATTGAATTTGCTTAAAGAATATGGCTGTGATTTCTCAGCACTTACAATAAGCACCCCTGCTAAACTCAAAATATGAGCTCCTTCAAATAAATAGATTCATCATATTGAGGATCCAAAAATAACGGTAAATCTGTAGGAATGTTCATTTAACAGGATTTTTCTGTGTATCTTGTTTATTGTTCATTGTATTTCAAGAAAAAAAAAGTTTTCTACAAACCTAGTGCCACTATCGCACATTTTTTCCTTTTAATTTTCATTTGCTATTCATATGGAGTTTGACATCAGTGAAGTTCAGTGGATTAATAAATAAAAAGTAATTATGGTACATCTAGCACCATCACTTTGCCGGAATCTTTTTAAAAAAATTATTATTATTATTATCCATCCATCCATTATCTGAACCCGCTTATCCCGATCAGGGTCGCAGGGGGGCTGGAGCCTATCCCAGCATACATTGGGCGAAAGGCAGGAATACACCCTGGACAGGTCGCCAGTCCATCGCAGGGCACACGCACCATTCACTCACACACTCATGCCTACGGGCAATTTAGACTCTCCAATCGGCCTAACCTGCATGTCTTTGGACTGTGGGAGGAAACCGGAGTACCCGGAGGAAACCCACGCAGACACGAGGAGAACATGCAAACTCCACACAGAGAGGCCCCGGCCGACAGGGAATCGAACCAAGGACCTCCTTGCTGTGCCGCCACTATTATTATTATTATTATTATTATTATTATTATTATTATTAAAGGTGAGCAGACAGTCTCACCTCCTTGAGTATTTCCTCACTTTATTCAGAAGGGGGAATCGTCCATCTGCTGGGGGTGTGTATCATACACCGTGCATGGGGAGAGAATTGGTCACCCAATAGACTGCACCTCCCATGGTCTGGAAATGAGTCCTGACTGTACCAGTGTGACTGTGGCTGGCGCACAGAGGAAGGGTGAACCAGTCTGGCTGTGGCAGCAGGAGCTGTGGGCGACATGGGTGTGTGACTGTGGCTGGAGCACAGAGGAAGGGTGAGCCAGTCTGGCTGTGGCAGCAGGAGCTGTGGGCGACATGGGTGTGTGACTGTGGCTGGAGCACAGAGGAAGGGTGAGCCAGTCTGGCTGTGGCAGCAGGAGATGTGGGAGACATGGGTGTGTGTGCATCTCTAGTGTTAATGGAGGATGCTGATGTAATGAAACATGCCCACAGATCCGATTATGCATTTCATATTTGGAGAACATTTTAATGAATATTTAATAGTTAATAATGTTGCTAAAAAGCTAATCATGCGCTACGAGTGTTATACCGTTACCTGATGTACAGTTTAATTGTGTGGGTGCAATACATACACACAACACATTTCAACACCATCGCTGCTAAAATCACGCTTTAGGGCGATTCAGTCATTGAACAACGTAAATTAAAATCTTGACATGAATGGTTTAGCAGGCAAGATCTAAATTATAGAACATATACTGGAGTATATTTAATTATAGAAATTAAACTAGACAGTTATACATGTCCACTTATGTCCAAACTGAAGACCAAGCAGATATTATGTAATTGACCCAGTGCCTCTTACTCAATGCACTTCCTTGTTCCCCTGCCATTCATAACTCTAATGAGCACATTTACAGACCAAATATGTGGCCAGACAAATTCGATGTTAGAAAATAAATGGGACCTTGGGCATGTGGTTAAAAAAAGACAGAAATCTATGAAAGAGGAATGATGCTCTGTGTAGTCACCAGAGAGCTGGTGAGAGGGAGCCAGAGAGAGGGTGGGGAAAATGCATCTGCTCTGGGGGCAGTCCTACCACTGGAGCCGGGTCACGGGCGGACCAGCTCTCAGGCAGACCCAGAGAACGCTGTTCAAAAAATACCCGCTACGTGGGCCTGAAGCGAGAGGGGCCTGGCCAAGCGCCGTTGTGTAATGCTCAGGGAGAGTTCGGGAGGCTGTGCAGGACCGGAGAATCTGACTCCGAGTGGGAGGGAAAGGGCTCCGAACACGTCCACAGCCACACCGTGAGTACAATCGATTTCCGCTGCCGGCTCAGAGCTTCCCCGCGCAAGGCCAAGCGCAGTTCGAGGGCATTTGCATATTTTTCTGCGGATACGCGCACAAACTGTTCCAAAGTACTTCCCAAATGGGTAAACGGCTCGGCCGGGAGCGCCTGGTATTCTGTTTTAAACAGCCGCGGCACGCAGAGGATATTTTCATACACGGCGCGAATGGCACAGGGGCAGAGCAACACTTGTCATCCCGCTATGAAATGTTCTGTCAAGGTTATCCCGTCGTTATCATTTTTTTCCCATTTTAACCGTTTTAGCAATGCGCTGTGAGCCTGTTTTCTCCTGCTAACGAGTAAAAATATAATTTTTAACCACGCTGTGAAAATCTGGGTAATAGCGCATAGTCAATGCTGGGGTGAAGTATTTCATATTTAGGCGGTATCGTCCGTGTCCTCCGTGACAGATTCTGACATTTCACAGCCATTATCGCACATGAGGACCTGCGTCACCTGGTTTCACCCAGAGTGGCACTCAATCGCCTGGTTCCCTCTCCACAGACTCAACGTAGCAGGACACACCACTGAGCCATAAATCATCTCTCCCCTTCTCCCTGTGCTGTACTCAATTTTCCTTAGCCAAGAAATACATCCACAACTTTGTTTTTCTGTTATACTGTGTGTAGACAGACAGACAGACAGACAGACATACTGTACACACAGACACCTGGGGGCAACCGCGTGACTGTTTCTCCTCCCGTCAGCAGGAGAGGTTGAAGCACTCAGGGCTGCGGTCTTATCGCTCCGAGGAGCGTAAGCCGGCATTAGCCGACACTCATCCCTTAAAAGGTGTGCTGTTGTTCTCTTAAAAATCTCATTTATCTTAAAAGGGAAAGGAGAGCGGAAATTGGGCCCTGAGGTACTACAGGGGCCCGGCGTTGGCGCTATCCGCTGAGCTGACTCCCTCCCGCTGGGGCGGCTCGTGCACAATGAGTTTTCTGTGTGGGTGATTTTTTAATTTAGGATCTGGGTGGGAATCGGTTAATTAGACACTGGGGTTTTTTAATCTGTAATTCTCACTCTGTTTGATTTCTGAGCTCCGTGTCCACTGAGAAGAGAATGGGTGGGCAGGAACGACGTTTGGATTTATCCATCCTCATTCGTTCCCCCAAAGAGAAGGGGAAATATTAAAGACTCCCTACCTAGACAACAGGCTACACAATTATCGCTCCACACCAATAAGCCTTAAAAGCATGTGGCATGTCAGTATTATTGCGAGGGTCCCCTAACATATGGTGTCTGTCACCCCATTGTTATCGATCAGATCTGTATTATTTCCTCTTCAGTTTTAATGAAACTGCATGAGATTTGGCAGAAGGACTGAGCAGTTTTCTCATAGCTCAGGTAAGGCATGGTCTCAGTATATGTTAGAAAGAGAAGCAGATATTCACATTTATCTAAATATCGCTGCCACAGTTGCACAGGTCTGAAACGTTGCACTTGGACTCCACAACACACTGTTCCCATTGATATTAGCTGCCTTTAAGGAAAAAGAACATACTGAAAATGTAGTATCTTTAAATAAAATACATTGCAAAGCAATACACTATACAGTATGTTGTTGATATTATTTCTGCTTTCAGATATTTTAGTACACATGCAAACATTTTACATTACATAGGCCAAAGACCACATTATTTTCTGAGGCTCAGGTAGGTATTGCTGCCATGTATATGTACATTACAGTATGTTGTCTTTACGCAGAGTATCCATTCACACTGATACATTTTTGATTCAACAGGAAGTGGAACGGTAAAGTCGTGAGGGGCCGCATCTCGTGGCTCATTTCCTCATTTATTGCTGTTTACGTTGGAGAAGGAACGCACGATGATCGGCCACGAGGATGGGAGAGTAAGAATGAAACAAATTGCCTCAAAAGATTTATCGACCAATCGGCGAGGTAGTGATGAAGCTCGTACCAATAAAATGGCTCTCATTGCCTCAGTATGGATTGCAGTATTTATTGTTCCACCGCACTTCTATGCTCCTTCTGCACTTACCCCACTGATTTTTTCAGAATAACGTGCTAAGCCTTTCTGCTTATGCAATGAACTGAGATTAATGACTGTGGCTATATAAAATGATCATTTAACCTCAAGATGTGATGAGGTTAACACTTTTACAGTGAACACATTTCATGAAACCGGATTACTGGGGTATATATTAATCTGCAAAACTGCCTATTATTATTATCGTTTTTTAAGTTGCTCTTACATAAGTTCACACTGTACATACAAGTTTGGGCAACAGGCAGTGCTGGGTCACAGTCGGTAGAGGTAGTCAATATATAATAAGCTGCAGGAGGGAAATATACAGTAGAATGTAGTATTATTATGAAGCAGATGGGTGTGGGGTAAAGTTCTAGATTAAGCATAGCATGTGGCTAGTAAATCCATGAGAAATATCTGAGCATTGCTTTCCTTCTGCCAGATTTTGTCATATATGTCCTTTCTCCATAGTGTAGTGCAAACGCAACAGTGAATGTATGACAGTATGTATTTTTACAGATACCACTATTTTCCAAGCTCTAAAATGACTGACGGGACATTTTTCTCTGCAAATTCAGCTTAGTCAAACTACAGAGTACAGAGTACCTACTCTTTCTAACACGCTCCCAAATGCGCAACCATTGCTTCGGTCAAATAACAGAACAGGGCACCCATTTAAAAATACATATATCTTTGCTAGCATGAATTTGCTGATATGATATCTTAAAAGGTCATATCATCAAATGATTTCTGCATAAATGTATATCATAAGTATGCGCGCACACACACACACACACACACACACACACACACACAGACAAACAGATACGGTATTTCACTAATTATCATATCTCCAGAAAAGAAAAGCCTAACTGTGCCCAGGGAAATGGATGATCACCAGTGTTGTAATTGTAGATTTAGGGTGCACGCAAAACTACTTATAAAGACAAGTTTCTGTGCTGTACATTAGTGCAGCCTTCAGTCACATTCAGCAGTGAGGGGTTTGAGCCTGGTGTCCACTGGTGGCAGTTACAAATATGCGATAGTGTGGCTTTAACACTATATAAGAACTATGTGAATAATATTAACATTTAATTTCAAATTCAGTGTTTAGTACAAATATTCAATTGAATTTAAATATTAGTGTTGCTAGTGTGCAACACACTGAAAATAGATGGGCGGTGTAGCCTTCTCTGAGAGAGGATATTCTGTTCCAAAGGGCCAGATTCATGAATATGCTTTCAGGACAGACAAACACTTCGTAAAATGTTAAACACCCACATGTTCTCAGGTTTAGCAGCAGTAAGGGAACTAAAGGAAATCAACTATGGCTATGTTTTCAGTTTTGTTCTTTGAATTTCCTGGGAATCTTCATTTGAACAGGATTTGTTTTGTTTTGTTTTTTGTTTTTTTGCTGCACTGACATGTCTTGTACAGTCTATGAATTATAGTTTACAGTGAAAGGCCCTAATCACCACCACAACACTGTTGTGTTTTTCCTGTTTCCAGGGCTACAAGGTTATTACTATATGTAATTCCGGGTGGACAGCATTAGTCCTTAGTGTTGGCAATATAAAACCTTTCTTCATACAGATTGCTTCATCAGGTAATATTTACCTCTTGAATCTCCTGTGCTATGTGTTCATTTATTTATTTGTGTGTTTGTTTGATATTGCAGGCATGCTATTCCTTTTTCAAGGTCTGCTGCCACCATCTTAGATACCCTGATTATTAGGTTAGTAGCAGTCCTTGTGAGTCATTCTTGCAGATTTAAGCTGAGAGGCCTAAAGAATTGCTTTCAGATTTTGAAACTCAAGAAAAGACAAGAATATTCTTAAAAACACGTGCAGTTGTCATATTGCTCTCTCCTTAAAGGCACAGGGACTGACTCCATACACAGGTCTGATCACAACAATGAGCCACGGTTAAGATCAGCCAGAAACCTCAGCTGTGCATTTGTAGGCCTAGGTGCTGAAAGTCACTAAACTGCAAAATGCACAGTAAAATTATTTACTCTAATTGTCTGAGGAAATCAACTGCCTTGAACCACTTGGCACAGACAGACCATTAGACCAAGGGCCCCTGGGCACGAGCACCACTAGGGCCCTTCTTTTACTGCATTGCAATCCACAGTGGGGTTTGCTGGGGCCCTTGCCTGCTATTTGAGTGGATGAACATAAAGTATTTACTCGTCTTTATTTCTCTTTTTGAGTAATAACTTGTTCCATTTTGTTTACTTGTTTGTTTGTTTGTTTGTTTGTTTGAGACAACTGAATTAATTTAGTAAAAGTAAATGTATGTCTCAGGGCTCTGGCCAAAATGAGGAGCATCTTTTTCCCATCCCAAGCCCTCAATCAATACAAATGTCAGTATTTAAAGTATTTTCACCTATATTTACTTGTATTCAAATATCTTTTTAAAAACAATTTCTTATTCTCTTTTTCCTTCTATCATCTTTCCTAATTTGGTTTTCCCAGAAGTAGTTCATTTCCTTGTGTCTTCATATCAACATCCTTAGGCAATTCCGGTGAAATCACAAGACACGTTGCTTTAACATGATGAAACGAGAGCAGCCCACCACCATATCCATCCCCCCAACACACAGTACGATTGAGCGCTTAGTCAAAAAACTGCTTTTTATCCAAAAAAGTTTCTACTTTGAAGAACAACCACTGGTCGCTGTTATCCATGGGGACAGCGCTCAGCCATACAGATGCGACGCATTTATGCATTCGATTGCAACTCGGTGATTCTAACCAACTGAGACAATAGAGAGTAGAGAATATCCGCACTGAGTAATTAAAATGTGAAGCGATTAATACTTGTCACCAGCTGATGAAGCCTGATTGTGTTACAGAGTCCATCCTTGATCTAGAATGCAATTAATTCTGGCGTTCCTCCAGCGTTGTGTGCCTGGTTAAATTTATGGCGGATAGAGACCTCTGATACACATCTAATGTCCAAATGGGATCTGACAAGTCTAAAGATTCGATGATTTGTTTATGTAAGACTTTAACACGTACTCTACGTGCCATATGTGCGAAAGGATAGCACCCCCTGTAACAGCGCTGTCAACCCGTCAGCCGTAGCGCAGAGTGATTCCCTCCGGCTTCAAATTAAGACACCAATTAAGTCGAAAACTCTGACCCATCTTCTCATCGTAAATTACAAACCTGAGCGTATTTCTTGCGCTTTCACGTGTCTGTTGGTTTAATAAGGGCACGACCCCTGCGGGCATCACAGAAATGGGAGGCTGAGCTTGAGGTTGCCAAGTTTTTTTTTTCAACGCATCTGTCTGTAAGTATGCAGTGAATCGACTAAGGGTCTGAGCACCGATGTTGAATTATTTGAAACAGCATGCATGACATTAAAAGAAACGGCCACAAAAGTATGCCTATTAGTTTGTTGCTATAAACTATATAATTCTGAAAACATAAAAGTGAAAAGGAATATGACCATACTGTTGTTTGGAGTTTTCCGATATTTATCGCCTATAACGTCATCATAACTGAATCACATCAAAAAACACAAACTAATTCCACTAAAAAACATACACTGTCAAAACTGATTATAATCAAAGAAGAATTATTTCATTGAACATGATAAACAGACTGAAAATACAGTATTATTGGCGCAGGTCTTTTCATTCATTTGCCGTACCTCCACGCCACAGTATTTAATCTAGGCTATGTGATAAATATATGGTTTATATTGTTTTACTATTTACAATAGAGTATGTTAATTAATATCTCATGCATTGTACCTTTCTGGCCACAGTCTTAGTCATACAATATCTATGCCATAACTGAAATAGTAGGCTATCTATTGGTTTTTGGAAAGGGGGATTGTTTGTGCAATATTATCTCGATAAACGTTGCATAATCTTTGACTTTCCTGCAACAACTATTGTAAGGCCACCATACCGACAAGCCATTCCAAATGAGACCACGGGTACCCTTCACTACAATACAAAAACAACCCTATTCCCTTGGCTACAAGCACGTTTTTGTACAATCCAAGTATTTCTCACATGTATCATTTTGAATAATGACAATATGATTACCCATAAGCTAATTTTGAGATTTTCATATTGTGGAAACATGCAAAAAATGGATTCCAAACAGACATAAGAATGGGATGTTCAGCTAAAATGACAATTTCAGATAAAATATGGTTTTAACAGAGAACATAGAATTTCCAAACATTAGGAGGAAAACTGTAACGCTACCGTTTTATCTGATTTGTGGGTCATGCCACTGTATGTTCCAATAGGTCTTAAAATGCGCACAATTAAAAAAAACAAAAACATATATTTAAACCATAGCATGTTTTCAGCCAACTACACGTGTGAATAAATACATTTGGCACCATTCAACAATTTATAATGAGCTTGATTCTTAATTCTGTGTAATGAATTGAAGAAAATCAAAGCGTTTTTTCGTTTCTAAAGCAAACCATTTTCAATCATTTGAAATTGGCTGCTAAACTGTTGGTGTTGAGTCGCCAGAATATATTCTTCGGAAAATAATATTTTGCCCTTGGGTTAAGGAAAGAATTTATTGTAATGAGGCTGAACAGGAGTTTGTTCTTCTGCTGAAGCAGTTTGAACAGAACAATTGGAACCAGAAAAAGAACTTATTTTTTCTGCCTTTATTACTTCAAAATGAAGGCTGAGGAACAGATGGTGAGAACACTGTGAACAAACTATGGAGAGATGAGTAACTGAACTTTCCAGAAAGCCAGCACTGTTGTGCTTGTGTGTGTGTGTGTATGTGTGTGTGTGTGTGTGTGTGTGTGCATGTGTACATGCCAGCATGAGGTATTAGTATGAGTGTGTGTCTGTGTTGTAAATGTATGAGTGTGTCTGTGCATGAATATGTTAGTGTGCGTGTTTGTGTTTTGTTTTTCCCTCCCGTCTATTTCTGTACACAGATTTCTTTTGCTGCTTTCCAATGTTTCACAGCAAATTAGTCAGTTCCCTAGCAACTGTCAGAATATATATCTACTGCTAAACATGGTAAATAATCTCCTGCTTGCCTAATTACCAGCAGATGGCTTTATCAATAAAGTAAATGTGTGCTTAAAATTAAATAATGCTTCAGATGATGGGAATATGTAAGAGAGAGATTTTTTTCATGTTTAATTATTTTGTGAACACTCCTCTGAAGGGTGCCTCTGTGCTTCAGGTGCCATGATCTGTTTCTCAGAATACTGTTGACTCTCTACCTATTAAATATATATCTTTTGGAATATGTTAATATAAGCTAATTAATACATGTATTAATGTAGAGTAAATTCACATAATTATTACCATGAATGATTGCGTGCATATACCTACTGTTTATGAAAGTTATATACAATTTTAAACTAATTAAAATAAAAATAGCTAATTATGCTCCCTTGCAAGAGTGACCTTCCAATTTCAGCATTCAATTATGTTCGCCAGTAATGTTGATTTACTTTCAGGAAAGTAATTCTCACCATATACACGGTAAAATGTTAAGTGTTAAATTAACTCTTACAGTGTCCATGTGGTCTCTATTGAACTAATATAAACTCTGTTAGAGATTAACATCAGATATTTCACTGTGTATTGTTGATTGTTTTGTTAAAATGATTGTCCACTCTTAACTGATCATTCATTGCGCTGTGAGCTAACATCAAGAAATCTTTTGTGGCAAACATACACCAAAAAAATAAACCATCTCAATGCATATACTTTAAGTTTATAAAATGATAACATGTTGGTTGCCTTTCCATAATATGTAAAACCGATCCTCTTTTCGCTCCAAAGTGTGCGTTAATGACACTTCCAAGCTAGATGGCGACACAATTTAGTTGAGAAGGAGGGGTAGCTGCCAACAGCTTTGTGTGAATCTCACTGCTTTCTATCTGCCGGCATGAGAGCTGGCTTTGGGGAGGTAGCTGGAAGGTAGGCGCCTTCAGGGTTTCATGTTTTCACATCCAAATATCCAACCGACTACCCGCTTGACTACGCCTTTCATTTGTGCTTGGCTACCCACGTGTGGGGAGCATGTGTAAACAAACTGGAAAACAGCTAAATTTATTGGGACAGCTTGTACCCCAGATACATTTGGAGATATTCCACAACCCTTATAGGCAAGTTTCTAGTCAGGTACTGAAGTTTTTGTATGAAGCCTCTTGTATGTTCTAGGTTTTGGAAGTGGAGTTTGTTAATAGATTGTTGGATTTTACGTGTCTAAAGGAATTTCATAAATGACATGATTTTCATCCTGTATGATTGTGTTTTATCTCACAGGAAGGTTTCCATTTTCACTGAAAGTTTTTACAAAGTAAAGTCAAGTTGACTCAAGTTCTTCAGTTCTGTACAGATATAATTGAGCTCGGTGTCACAGTCTCCCCGTGTTGAAGATAATATTAAGTTGATGGAAAAGTTTTTCAATTTCCGTCTTTGCCGATGCATTTTTTAATTAAGCCAGGACACGTGTAGGTGGGGGAATGGGGGAGGGGGGAGTCTGAGGTCACTGAACCGGAGAACAACATTAGCGGGGTACATGGCCAAGGTGTTAACTCCATTGGAGGAACAGACAGCTTACATCCCGGCGCCATGGAAACAGGCTCGGAGAAAGATCTAAATCTGGCAGGGGGAGAAGTGGGTGTGTGTGTGTGTTGGGGGAGGGGGTTGAGGGGGGGGGGGGGTTTAGGTGGGCGTGGGTTCTGATTGGCTGTCTGAGGAGCTGCCAGCCTTGCAGTGCCTGAATGTGGAGTGATTGTCAACCGCTCCAGACAGTTTGCTGAGTTTCTGCGCGGGCGCTTTCGCGGTCTCATTTTCCGCCAACATGCGCCGTGACATTCAGCGACTGGCCGTCGCCACCAGAGTGTCGAAAAAAACCCCCCCGCACCCACCCCTCCACCGCCCCCGCCCCTCCACCGCCCCCGTCTGTTGTGGCAAAGATCCAAACTGAGGTTCTTTCCTGTGGACAGGTGACAGGTGAGACAGGTGACAGCTAGTATGTGCACACAAGGTGCAGAAATGGCTTAGGTGAACAGCTAGCTCCCTTTTCAATTAATTGTAACCATTGGCTCGGCTTCTGTGAGCGCTCGAGTCGCACTGTCCCTCCTCGCGTGTCTTTCAAACGTCTTCAGAAGCGCGGGAGCCTTTTTTAATGCATCGCACATCAAGCAGGCTTCACTCATTGAGTATACTGCATGCGGGGACACGGAAGATTCCAGAGGCCTGGCATTGTTCACCAAATTTCAGCATACAGGGGAGTGGCAGTCATTAGTTTGGCTGTATAGTACATTTTGACTGCATGCAGAGCCATTCTCTGTAATGATTTCCTTCATTCTGGCAGTGTGTGTTTAGGTTTTAGTTGAAGATCCTCAACAGAAAGCCTGTGTTAATTGAGGGTCAGGAGGGATAGCAAGCACATCTCTACTGCAGACTCAACAAGCTGGCCGTTTACCGTCCGTCAAAACCCCGCTCGTCAACCAGTGTGTGATTAGACAGCTATGAGGCTTTGGCAGTGGCGTCTGTGGAGCCTGGAAAGAATTCGACCAGGGCAGGGACCCCTCAAACCTGAAATGGCTCCAAAACTTTCGAGCCACACAGGCTGTCCATCAGTTGTGTTTTCTCGGGAAACCTGTGCCAATTACAGTGTAAAAATACCACACAGGCTGGCAGAGGCTGTCCTTACCGTATCACACATTGACTCTCTCCATTCCTCCGCTTCCACCTCTCTGTAAATTGCAGCCACATTTTCCTGGTGACGCTGCCCAGTCAGAGAAATTGTGAAAATGTATGTTCACACATGCACTGCATAGCACTATAAGAACTTGGACATATACAAAAGTTTAAAAATACTTTCTAATTATCACCCATTCTCCTGTTTTCCCCTGATTTCACCTCATCTTTCAACTTCTTTAACTTTTCTCTACCTGATGAATATTCATCACTGTGCCTGGAAACAGATATTTTTTACTCCAAAGCTTAAGAAAAGGAACATTTAAAAAAATAATAAATGTGACCATTCCAACTGCCACACAGAGGCCGTTTGCAGGGATTATATATTGCTTCGTCTCATTAAAAGACTTCATTTCTACCATCTGGCAGAAGACCTGGGTTTGAACCATGGTAATTTAGTCCCAGTCTAGTGCAGCTGTTTCCAACATAAGCAGTAAAGATTTGATCTGTCTTAGTAAGGTGTCTAACAATTACTCAATTCACAATCAACATGTTGGTACATTATATCCCTATATTGTTTTATAAGCCAATAAAGCGAGTTTAAGTCAATGTAATATGAGAATAACTGTATATTGTGAGGAATTTATTAAAAGAACTTACACCTTGACAGGAATTATGAAATGTTTAACTGAAGGTTCAAGATCACTGCAAATTCTACTGCTACTAACTTCAGTTTTGTACCCAGTGAATAAGAACTGCATTATTGATATGGAAAATTTGTTTTGCTTCAAAGCACTTTCTTAGGAACCAGAATTCAGTGTGTCCTTAAATATTTCTGTCAATGTTTACATTGTGGAATTGAAATGGAAAAAGCTAGCATAGTTTATTTGTCATGGATGATACTAATGTTGCATTTAACTTTTGTACCTGGAGTTAATTTTAATTAGCAGTAAAAATTAATCTTTGCTGCTGTAACATGATATGTTATAGAGTGCTTGAGGAAACACATGCAGGGATCAGCAGCCTTTTAGAACTGTACCGCCATTGATGAATACTGTCAATATGTTGTGTTCCGAGCTCATTTGAAACGGGTGCAGAACAAGGGCCGATCCGTTTCAGGTCTTAATTGTTTAATTGACTCAGTTATATCTTATCTGACATGTGTATGAGTACCCGTTACAGTTGTAGACTGCAAGTGTATCCTAATGATTTTACTGTGCTCGAGCACAGGCTTGAACCTGGATCATTTATAGAGATGTTAGCCAATTAGAATTTGGTTGGAACAAAAACCAGTACGCAGACCAGATTGAGTTCTGCACACGTTTTTAAACCATAAGGGACAGAACCCGATCATTTTCATACGAATACTCCTCTAACGGTTTTTAGTATTAAATTAATCAAATATAAGACGTCTCTTCGCCTCCAAAATCTGAATTCCCTGAAACACCCAACATCACTGATTTTAAAAAAATATTATTTTTCATATGTAAAACTGCACTGGGGAGACCCAGCAGCGATGAAAGCACAGTTAATCCTGGAGAGGTCATCCTGATTTAATTACGGACATCAGCTGGGTGCTGTGTGCTGTATGCCGTACTGGGCCAGCCCATTCACATGCCCAGGCTCTGAGTGAGAGAATGCTTTCTGTTTGGCTGCAGATATAAAAGTGCCCATTTCATGCCCCAAAAGACGAGTCCTGCCGTTCACTGCTTTGTTTAGTTTTTGGGAATGACACGGGTGTGTCTCGTGTAGAACTGACTTGCTTAAGACCACAGATCCTGCCATTACATTCCTCATCTCAGTGGAGCACAGCAGAACTGGACATATGAACACATGGCAATGGAGGTAGTTCAGAACCAGGAAATGTTTGTAACTCTGAAAAATACATCAGAACACCCTGAGTTTAAAATCCATCTCTGAATGAAATTGTTACTTACATTGCTTCAGCCTTGTTTTAAAATAGGCTACTCTCATTTTTGTAACTGTAATTTAAATGAACCAATAGTTCATTATAATGGTCAGTGATAAGCACAATATAATTATGGTTTATCATTTACTTTCTGACAGTTATCTGAACAATTAATTGCCTTTTCAGTGACTTGCTACGCTAAGTCTCTTGTGAAGTGTTTCATTTTGCTCTGATCCTTCTTTATGATGGCCAAACAATGGTGGTGTCATCTTTAGCCCTCCATCTAATTGAAATAGCATTTCAAGATATTTCTCAATGGAAAGTTTATTGGTTTTTTTTTTGTTGTTGTGGTTTTTTGCATTGGTAATAATAAAGAGCTGGATACTAAGGTGTAATTGTGCGGGGTACTTCTGGTTTCATATCGGTGTAATTGACTGCAGTGTCTATCTCAGGGCTCTACTCAGTTTCCATGCAACAGTTGTGTCTGCTTGTTGTGCGCTTGAGCGTGCTGTAAATAGTCTTGTATAATCACCACAGCTCCAAGTCTTCTAATAAGTGCCTGATTTCTTTGGGATCACTCATCTGCATTGTGATCTAATTCACTCATAGCCCGCACAAACATGGCCATAGATCAGTGTGCCCGCTCGGTTTCAGTCCTGGTAACACTGTGAGCCCTGTGCACCTATTCCAGGCAAGTCTCTTCTCAAGCACACTGCACAACTGGCTAAAACACAGACAGAGCGTATGGTCTCTTTGGTTACCATTAGGAGATGATGGACGGTTTTTCAATTTTATCCAATTTTATTGTGTGTATGTTCTTTTACTTTGTCAAGACGACATTCCAATCTTGCAGGGTAACTTACTGTTGGCAGCCGTCAGGATTTCCAATAAGAGATCTCAGCATAGACCACAGATCTTACTTCCAGCTGCGGTTACTCAGTGATTTCTTTTATGTTCAATGCATCATTGCATCCCATTGCATGATACACACACAATAAATTAAATGGTTTCATCCTAATTGTCTCGGAATTGCTCTGTGACATTTGCTTAGTTAATAGCACTGAATCAAATCCAAATTGAAGGATTGACTTTTAAAATTTTACCCTCTGAGAAGCACTCTTATGAGATAGCCTGCGTGAGTAGGATCTTCTGGAACGAACACAAGCGGGGGGAAAAAAGGCAAAAAATATTGTGTGGACATCAATTTCAGGACCTCCATTTTTTTTAAACTTGCCAAAAATGATTTCCACCTAAATTGACCATGAAGTGGTGCTGGAGAGTGGTAATTAATCAAAGTGGTCATTGATTGCGTCATCATCGCAGAGTCAAATGAAGCAAGAAGCAAGAGCCACTCCTGGAAAACATCATTTCACACAAACAGCAAATATAAATGTCCCTCAGAATTGGTTTTCAAACGGATAAACATTCCCATCAAAACTGAGAACCCAGGTAGTTTTGACTGGGAATAAAGTCAGAGTAGGCTACAATGGAGCAACAAACTCCAGCAGCAACAGAGAGCACACCAGAGCATTTTTATGATATACAGTAGGCGCCCAAATTATTTGTACCCATGATAAATAGGTCCAAAAATACTGTAAACTTACAAATAATAGTTATTGGCATAAGCTTCATTTTCAGGACATCAATAAAGCAGTCTGCTTTATTAATGACTCAATTTAAACCCAAAGTCTTACATTTTTCAAAAGAGAAATATACTACCCCAAAAAACTGGTTTCACAATTATTGCTTTAATACTTTGTGCAAGCACCCCTGGCAAAGATGACAGCCATGAGTCTTTTCCTATAATTAGTGATGAGTTTAGACAACATATTTGGAGAGATTTTTGGCCATTCCTCCATTCAGGTTTGCACTTATGGACGCCCGTCTTCAGTTCAGATCACAGGTTTTTAATGAGATTCACATCTGGGGCCTGAGATGGCCATTACAGAACATGGATGTTGTTTTCACTTAAACATTTCTGTGTGAATTTTGATGTATGTTTGGAGTCATTGTCCAACAGGACAATCTACCTATGACCAAGTTTCAGTTTCCTAGCAGGGAAAACCATATTTTCTGCCAAAATGTCCTGGTACTTCGCTGAAATCATTATGCCATTGATCTTAAATAGTGCCCCTGGACCACTGGCACTAAATTATCTTCAAAACATCAATGACCCATATTTGACAGTAGGTATGAGATGCTTCTCCTTGTAAGTGCTCTACTTTTGCCACCAAACTTCACCATAGCACTCTCTTCCAGTCATAATTCCACAGCCATTTTGGAAGACTTCCTGTTTATTGTGCTCAGTAAGAGCCGTCTTTGCATCCCCCTTCCAGCAATTATTTAAAACTATGAACCTTGCATTATTTATGACCATGTGCACTTGTGACTTCTTCCTATCAAGTCTGCAACCATTCCATAGGTTTTATTTGTATTATTGCCCGTACAGTTGGTGGTATGTTCAACCATTTATGTCTTTTTTTTGTACCCATTACCAGACTTGTGATGGTCAATTACCATCGGTCTCTTCCGAATTGACAGTTCTGTGGATTTTCCCATGCTGACGGATGAGATAGGGATTTTGCATCGTTTGCTCGTTGCATAATTTTTATACTCCAGTAAAACAGGAAGTGATGCAATGACACAATATAGTTCCTTTAGACTGAGCTTAACAAAATTAGGTAAAATTTTATGAACAATTTCACTTACAATAATTGCTAGGGGTGCCAATAATTTTGACACATATGGTTTTCAGAAACATTAATAATGATCATTAATACGAAACATTGAAATGTGAGGAAATGTATTGAAATAAAAGTATATAGTTTTTCCATATGTTGTACATAACATATAGATTATTAGTTTATTATATGCAGCCTTTTTTCTTCAGTTATTCAGGGCGCTCTGGAGCAGACTGTATATAGCTGTCAAAATGTACAGTATTTTGTTGAAAATAACTCCAGACGCATAGAGGAAGACTTTCTTTTGCAAAACTTTCTTCTTTGTAATCAGCAACAGATCAAAAATATTGCTTCATGGAGACATGTCGCTACCCACTAATTTGAATGTAATTATGCTTGAGCAAAACCATTTCTTCTGAGGTTAAAGGTGGAAGATTGAAGGCGGAACAAAATAACTTCATAACGCAGATGCCTGTTTGCCAGTAAATCAGTTCACCAACAGGAGTATTTCTCCCCAATTATACAAGCCTGCCCTCAGCTGGGTGTTCAGTATACTGTTCCAGTGTGCTTTTCTTCCAAGAATGGGCATCTTTGACATTTTCTGACTCCCCTTTTTGTTTGGAGAGACATGGCAAACAAGAGAATAACAAAAAAAGGAAAATAATAATAATGAATAACAATATTTTAAAAAAAACACATTTGGCGAAATGAATGAGGTTTCCAAACCAAACACCGTAAATGTGTGTTGAATACAGCAATTTCTAGTCGCCATTCAATCAGACTTAAATTTGCTTGCCACTATAAACTAATGTTATACCGATGAATCCTGATGCAATGAATTTAGCGGCTTGCTACGTGAGAGTTCAAGATGTGCCAAATTGTCTTAAGGATTTTTACCCTGCTGGTTGTGCCCAATTGCGAGGAGAGATGAAATTGCTGCTTTTCTCACCTGTGTTGGTACATGTGAGCAAGGTTACAGGCTGCAGCAGGCATGTACACTACATTCATTCTGTACATCAACACGGATTGAGCACCAGAGACCCCCCCCCCCCCCCCCCACCAGCTTGTTTGAGATTTGGAGAGTGTGTGCTATCTGAGATTTCACTACTGAGACTAACTAACATTGAGAGATTCTCATTCATACTGGTCTCAAGTTTTTTTCTCTGCAGAAATGACTGCGCTCTAACTCTGAAACACATACATACCACATATATACATAACAATTAAATAGAAATGTTCTCATGTGTGGGTTACTGTGGAGGAATTAAATGACAGCAGACGGCAACCCCCCCCCTCCCCCCCTCCCTCATTGGCCCACATCCAGGAGACATCACCCATAAGAATTATGTACCATTCATTACACCACTCAGACACTAGTTCTCAAGCAGATCCTTTAATTATTCTTTACAACATAGACAGCTTTTCTCAGGAAACTTTAGTTGTAGTTATTCTCTATTTTCAATGTTATATAGATGTAGCAGATTGCCGACTCTTTCTTGCCAAGGCTATATATATATGAATACATACACTCAGTGAGCACTTTATTAGGTATTTATTAAACTTATTTTTTTGACTCAAGTCCTCTGCTGCTGTAACCTATCCACTTAAAGAGGTTTGACACGTTGTGTCTACAGAGATGATCTTCTGCATACCACTGTTGTAATATTACTGTCACCTTCCTTTCAGCTTTGAATAGTCTAGCCATTCCTCTGACCTCTCTGCTGCTCACTGGATGTTTTTTGGTTTTTCGCACAATTCTCTGCACACTCCAGAGATTGTTGTGCGTGAAAATCCCAGGAGATGAGCAGCTTCTGAGATACTCAAACCACCAGTCTTGTCATTCCAGTCAAAATCACTGAGATTACATTTTTTTTTCCCCATTCTGATGGTTGATATGAACATTAACTGAGGCTCCTTACCCATAGCTACATGTTTTATGCATTGCACTGCTACCAGACGATTGACTGATTAGATGATCGTATGCATAAGTAGGTGTAACCATATTTTCACGGGTGGTCCTAATAAAGTGCTCAGTGAGTGTGTGTGTGTGTGTGTGTATATATATATATTTGCTTTCACATTACAGCATATGAACATGAGTGCTGATCACTCTTCCTGTGTAGATTCATTCAGGCTGTGACCACAGCAGTAATGGCAATGAACCAAAAATAATACGGGTACAGTTTCCCCTGCCAAAAAAATGATCCACACATTTGACACCCCTCCAAGTTAGCAGGTTTTGCACACCCAGGTGGGACTCTACCATACTGTCATTATAATCACCTTGAAGATGATGCTGGGACAGTCCTCAGTTAAACTCCACCTTGAAATATTGCTAATATAGACAAATAAAGCTATTAAAAATCACCAACTCTTTTACTTTGTGGGGTCGAGGGGCACAGAAAGGGGAATTAAATCAACAGGCACTACTGTGGAATCAATTCTGCAACTTGTGAAACCAAGCCCTGGTTCTTATCCACATCACCCTGTGTGTGTGAGTCCTATACAGTACCATTACTTCCTCAGTCATTCAAATAAAGAGAGCTATGCAGTCAGTGACATATTGAACCAACTGATCATAAGACATTGTATATCATTGGAATGTCGTTAGGACCTTCCAATTATACAAGAAGCAGGAAGTGATGTAACAAGAAACAGCAGATATACAGATTTGATTTTAATCACACACAAAAAAAAGTAGCACAAAGGTTTTGTTAAGAGCTGGAGAGACTCGTGTGTATATATTCATTTTTAATGAGTGTTTTCCAAAGCCTTGATTGTAAGAGCACATGGCTAAGAGACGCCCGATGAAGCTAGACAAGGCAAGACAGCAGAGGTACTGTAACGGCTGAAAATCCAGTCCCCAAAATGTTCCTCTATGTAAGAAAATCCTACAGAGCATTTAATTACATTACATCAGTATTCATTACAAAAATAAGATTATAGTAGTGAAGATAATGGGGCCATTATTTTAGATGGTAAAATTTTGAGTGTAAACAAAATAATCATAATAATAAAAAATAAAAAGAACCAAAAGCCAAACCACAGCAGATCACCATGCCAGAGCCAATCAGAAGCCAAAATAAGAGGCAACAAATCTAAGCCACGCCCATTTTCAGACTCCACAGTGCGAGGAAGGAAAATGGCAGCCAAGCTGCGTGGTGTTTTCTCTCAGACACTGTGACGCTCACTAGAATAAGGCCTCACACTTCCCTTTCGTCAGGGAAGCGTGTTCCATACGGCCGCCTATTTTTACAGGTCAGTAAAGAGTGTTAACCTGCCACTTCTGTGCCTGGCCTGAGCAATGCAACACTACCCCATAGATTCTGATACAGTGGTTCTGGGGGAGAAATAAGTGTTAACATACAGAAAAACATGGGATTGAAGAGGGGGGATTACACGTGTATATGTGAAAATTAAGTGCGGAAAAGGTTAGGCTTCAGTACAGGTGTGGTAAACGTACAGTGCGGGGCGCCCCCTACTGTTGGGGGTAGTAGGGCTGCTGCGGGGGTGGTTGCTGGGGGTAACCGTAGGGGTGCTGAGGGGCCTGGGGCGCCCCGGGGTAGCCGGGCTGTGCTGGGTTCTGGTAGGGCGCGTATGGCATGTTATACTGGCCATAGGTGTACGGGTTGTAGGCCATGGGCATCTGGAAGTACCTGCAGGAATGGACACAGTTTCAGCATGACAAACGGCTGCACACACAGACACACAGGAAACATTAGAAACTTCAGGCATCATTACTACACTGAATGCTATAAGTATCAAACACTTTAGCTTTACATATGATCATGCTTATAATTATTATTATTATTATTATTATTAATATTAATATTATTATTACTTGTATTCTTATTATTAATATATGAGAGGCAATATTGACATTTTAAGCATTTAACAGACAGCTGGACTTGCCCAGAGCTTCTTTTTAACATACAGTCCATTTAAACAGCTGGATGTGTACTGAAGCGATTCAGGTTAAGTACCTTGCTCAAGGGTACAATAGTGCCCCATGTGGGAATCAGACTTACAGCCTCGTAGTGAGAGCGCAGCTCCCTAACCATTACACACCACTGCCACCCATGAAATAACACATCCAACCTGCTCTCGCAAGCATTTCACTGCTCTTTGGGCTAAGCTCCATCAGCAGGCCAGAGAGAGAGAAATAACACCCCAGTCAACAGCTCCTGTAAAAAGGCCTATAACCAGGGATCCCAGGAGAACAGCAGGCCTCAGGCTGTAAAGCTAAAGATAGGCTCAGAAAGTGAGAACACCAGTCAATACTGCTACCACTGCAACTACTATTACACTTACCATTATCACTCCTACCACTGCAACTATTACACTTACCATTACTACTCCTACCACTGCAACTACTATTACACTTACCATTATCACTCCTCCCACTGCAACTATTACACTTACCATTACTACTCCTACCACTGCAACTACTATTACACTTACCATTATCACTCCTACCACTGCAACTATTACTTACCATTACTACTCCTACCACTGCAACTACTATTACACTTAGCACAATTACTTCTACTATGACTAACTATCATTAACCTTAACACAATAACTACTACTACCCATACCACTATAATTACTACTACTACTACTACTACTATTACCCTTACCACTATTATTACTACTACTACGACTACCACCACTGCAACTACTATTACACTTACCACTATGACTACTACTACTGTAACTATGCCTTTCACGCTATAATCACTACTATGGCTAACTACTATTATCCTTACCACTATTACTACTACTACTGTAACTATGCCTTTCACACTATAATTACTACTACCACCAACTTCTATGCCCTCATTGCTATTACTACACACCCTATCTACTGCCACCTCTACCAGTGGTAACTAAACAAATACTATGACCACAAGTACACAGAGATATCATTACCACAAGTACACAGAGATATCACTACCACAAGTACACAGAGATGCTACGACCACAAGTACACAGAGATGCTACGACCACAAGTACACAGAGATAGTACCACTACTACGACATCGATACAACGACCACAAGTACAGAGAGATAGCACTACTACTACTACTACTACTACTACATAGATACAACTCCCACAAGTACAAAGACACTACTACCACTGGTACAGAGACACTACTACCACTAGTACACAAAGACACTACTACTACTAGTACAGAGAGATAATATGATGACCAGTACTGAGATAGCATGACCCCAAGGACAGAGATACATGACCACTAGTACACACGGATACTATTACCACTGGTACACAGAGATACTACTACCAGAAGCACACAGAGACGAAACAACCACGAGCACACAGAGACAAAACAAACAACCACGAGCACACAGACGAACCAACCACAAGCACACAGAGACGAAACAACCACAAGCACACAGACGAAACAACCACAAGCACACAGACGAAACAACCACAAGCACACAGACGAAACAACCGCAAGCACACAGACGAAACAACCGCAAGCACACAGACGAAACAACCGCAAGCACACAGACGAAACAACCGCAAGCACACAGAGACGAAACAACCGCAAGCACACAGAGACGAAACAACCGCAAGCACAGAGACGAAACAACCGCAAGCACAGAGACGAAACAACCGCAAGCACACAGAGACGAAACAACCGCAAGCACACAGAGACGAAACAACCGCAAGCACACAGAGACGAAACAACCACAAGCACACAGAGACGAAACAACCACAAGCACACAGACGAAACAACCACAAGCACACAGAGACGAAACAACCACAAGCACACAGACGAAACAACCACAAGCACACAGACGAAACAATCACAAGCACACAGAGACGAAACAACCACAAGCACACAGAGACGAAAACAACCACAAGCACACAGAGACGAAACAATCACAAGCACACAGACGAAACAACCACAAGCACACAGACGAAACAATCACAAGCACACAGACGAAACAACCACAAGCACACAGAGACGAAACAATCACAAGCACACAGAGACAAAACAACCACAAGCACAGAGACAAAACAACCACAAGCACACAGAGACAAAACAACCACAAGCACACAGAGACAAAACAACCACAAGCACACAAAGACAAAACAACCACAAGCACACAAAGACAAAACAACCACGAGCACAGCACAAATAATGGGGGTCATCGGTGCCTTACCCAGGGTAGCCCTGGTAGGATGGGTATGGAGGTCCCTGCGCTGGGGAAGGGGCTCCAGGCGGGGCTGCAGCAGGGGCCACAGGAGGCGCCGGGCCGGTCTGTGGAGGGGCAGAGCCCACTGCGGGGCTGGCGCTGGGGTTTGCTGCCTGTGGAGTGAAGTTTGGAGGAGGAGGTCTTGCAGGAGGCTGTGGTTTGGTCTGTGGCTGCTGATTCTGGACAAGAGGCCATATTCACTTTTTACTTTAACCAACATTTGTACCGCTTACCGAGTTTCGAAATGTGCTTTTACGCCTGATAAGGCTGCCAAAAATAAGCATAATAAAATGCCATGGAAAAAGCAAATGCAAGCTCTTTTCTGCAGGTTTCCTTTAAAGCATTAATTACATTAATACTATCAAAACTGTGTGTCGCTGCCCCCTGGTGGACAGCTGAGCTTGGGGAGGGGGTGCAAAAAAGCAGCCATTCAGAGCGACACCAAGCATCTCCATAAAAATCCTGCCAGTTAAATAGGAACATCTGTAAGTGAGGTAACAATGTAAAAGCCAAAGAGTAGTAAGCGGTGCAAATTGTTACCTTCTTTTTCATCAAGAGATATGGTCCACTGCAAGCTGAGTGACAGTAAAAGTTTCTGCGTTTGACGGCTCAACCAAAGCAAGCACATTGCCTCATGTTAAGAAGATGCCTTCAACAGACACTGAGTTTGAGTCTGACGCATGGCTGATAAGCAGGGCTGATGTTGCCAACTGCTTGCCTTATTTATGCTCACAAAATCTTATTCACAGACGGTTCTTAACTCTATAGCGATTGCTATTATTTGGAAAGCATACTCACAAATCGCTATTGTTTGGAAAGTGTACTTAAAAACTCTGCTATTATTACAGAAACGGTACTTGCGAACTCTGCTATTGTTTGGAAAGGGTACTTACAAACTTTGCTGCTGTTCAGAGAGGGTACTTACAAAGTCTCCTGTTCACTGGAGTGGATGCTTACAATATTTGCTGTTGTTAAGAGCAGGTACTTAAGGTCTCAGGTGTTCAGAGAAGGTACTTACGAACTCTCGGGTATTGAGAGAGAGAGAGTACTTACAAACACAGTTCTGGGAGCAGGAGTGGGCCCCCCAGGGCCAGCGGGGGTGGGAGTGGCGGGGTTGGACTGGTACGCGGGTGCAGTGAAGGAGGGCGCGCTGGGTTCCCGAGCGATGCTTTGCTGGAGATCCCTGGAAAAGAAAACACCAGTTCAGCTCACGCCGCAAAATACACCGACTGAACCGACCCATGCACCAGATCAGTCAGCCTCAGGGCTTTAAAGAGCCATCTCTCACGAAACAGCCCATTTTCAATAAAGCAAAACAGTCTAACCAGGCTCAACACTAGACCGAAACAACAGCCTCCATCTAGAACATTCCGGAGCACCCTTCCACAGGCCCACTTACTTGAGAAGCTCGTCCCTCTCGGTTTTGCGGGCGAACACGAGGTCGCTGCACTTGTTCTGGAATTTCAGCAGGTGTTCGGTGAAGCCGTTGTAAAACTGCGGAGGAGAAGAGGGCGCCGTTCAGAGAGAAAATATTTCCGCTGCGGTCGAAAGACCCCGGCGCCCTGGAAGCCCGCTGCTTGATAAATGCATTTGGCAAGCAGAGGTGAAAGCGGTGCAGGTGAATGCGTTCCGTAACAAAATCTAACACGCTGCTGGAGCGGCCAGACCGTCACAGTCTACAGCGTTTCCTCCTCCGTGCAGCCTCAGCGCCGACCCTCATAACACAATACAATAAATAATACATCCACACAGGGCCTCGTGTCCTTGAACAGCCTCCAGGCTTTCTGCACACAGGAGCCTAATGCCATCACAGAGAGCTGCACCTGGAGCTGGGATTTAAAAACGCTGTATCTGCTGTCCTTGGCACTCTGTTACTGGACTGGAGCGTTGTGAGAGAGACTGATTACACACAGTAATCAGGCCAGTTAGCAGGCCAGGGTCATGTAAGGTTACGGTCATGGGATACAGCATGAAGAGGCAAAAAAGATGGACCGGAGCCACAAAAAGGGTGTATAAGTGAGGGCAAGAATCTGGAAACGCACAGCGCGTACACACACACACACACACACACACACACACACACACACACACACACACACACACACACACACACACACACACACACACACACACACACACACACACACACACACACACACACACACACACACAAACACACGTGCAGCACACACACACAAACACACACACGGACGCACGCACGCACGCAAGCGCGCGCGCGCGTGCAGACACGCGGACACACGCAGACACACGCAGAGAAACACACAGGGAGGCGCAGCACACACAAACACACACACACACACACAAACACAAACACACACACAGGCGTGCAGCGCACAGGCATACATGCACACGCGCACGCACCTTGGTGCCCTCGCGCAGGTTGTTGGAGATCTCAACGTAGCTGTCGTGTGCTGACGCCAGCTTCTTCAGCACCTCCTCTCTGTCGTTGGCCTCGGAGTTGGACTGCTTCAGGGTGGAGAACTCCTGGTGGGATGTCTGTCAGGGAGCGTTAAAATCATCCACTTTTATGAGGGGCTTTTACGCACATCAAAACACTCCTTTTCAAAATGCATAAATAGATCACTTTAACATTTCCTTTTGAAGGCAGCGTCCAAGGAAATGCTGATTTATCAGCATTCAAGACACCTTAATGGGACTTCTATGAGCTGGCTAGCAGAGGGTATCATCACATATAATCATTCCTAACATCACAGCTGATAAAACATGAAATGCTATGATCTCTTGTTGGCAAAGCAGTATTTTCTGTTGTTTAGCAAGTCGTGCAGTTACATACAAGCAGCACAGTTTCAAGGAGTAGTTACAAATCAACTGGAGTCTGAGACTAAGCCTAGATTTGCCTGGAGCAAGAATAGCTTATGCTGCCATAACAGCAATCTGAAACAAAGACGGTAGCCGTCTCCCGTTTAAATATATACACAGCAACAAAATTAGTACATTTTCATTTTCTCCAAAAACCAACAAAACATTTGCCGACTTCATTTCCACCGCTCACAGACATTCCGTTTAACTTCCCTGCAAGTGGGTGATCACTATGCTTTAATGAGTTTGTTCGCCGAGCCACAGTACGGTCAAGAGTCGCTTGCGAAAGGAACTCAAATGCCTTTACATTGAGGTACTGGAGGCAGTCCTATGTAAACAGCTTTTGGAAAGCATCGAGGAGGAGACGCACCTGGACGTTTCCCAGGATGTCCTCCTGGGTCTTCAGGCTCTGCTGCACCTTCTGGGTGTAGCCCCCGTAGACGTTGTCCAGCTCGGTGACGGACAGCGCCTCCTCGTTGATGGCGCCGTCCTGTGCCAGCGCGCTCAGGAACTTGCCGGTCATGTCGAACTGGGCCGACTTGATGTCGTTCTCCAGCTCCTCGCGCTCCTTCTTCACCTCATCCAGCTGGGCCAGCTGGGAGCGCAGGACCCCCACCACCTGGACACAGGAGCGCACCTGAGCCGGGCTGCTCTCGGCTCGACTGGGGCGCACCCGGGTTTCGGGTGCGAATGTTGCTAAGTAGTGTGCTTGGCTACAACAACGTTACTTCTACCATTCTATTTGTTGATATTAATCATGTCCCTGAAAGTTCTGAAAAGCACAATTTACTATACCGTTTTAGTGCTGCTATATGTCCAAAGGAGCAACTTTCCAGGGGTAAATGACAGAGCAGGACTAACTGAGTTCCCTGGATAAATCCACAGAGTAAAACCCATAACCCTTCCAAAAGAGGGAGATGAACTGAAATCTCTGTTTCGGATTTTACTCGGTGAACTTCTACAGCTAACTGGGTTTTGCTACTTTGTGATGCAGTCCCTGGTCAGAGACCTGTCGATTAATTGAAAAAGCTCAGTAGAAACAAAAGCATGCAATTAGCTCGCTATCCCCACACATGAGGAGAGGATTTGTTGGGTTACCTAGGAGAACAGTCTGAATGCTTCACTTACGTCTGCCCGGTAGTAGGTGTAGAATTCAGACCCTGACACAGCTCTACGCTCAATAGGTGCAAAAGGTGTATTTTTTTAAGTCCCTACATCAGACATAACGTTAAGACCAGGCATACGTCCAGCCCCAGGACTGTGAACCAACTTATATTTATATCCCTGCTTGGACATTGAAGTTGCCACAGGCAACTTCAACTGACATGAAAATCAAAGATATTAGCAAATTTGCTTTTGTATCTTTCACAACACAGAACCGTCACACTTAGGAAGCACACGTGCTATCTCTTCCAGGACCGTACTATCATAATGTTTCCAGCGGAAGTGCACAACAGTGTCTCCAGGTTAAACTCGATGGGCTCAGAGAGGATCTCCGTGGCGACCCTCACCTCGCTGCCCTGCAGGGTCTTGGCAGGGTTGGCGGAGGGGATGGCGGCAGTGAGCTCAGCCTCTGGTTTGCACAGGAGGGCTATCATCTCGCAGTTGCTGCTGTAGCGCTCCTTCACAACCTGGTCCGCCTGCGCCGCCTTGTCCATGAAACTCCGGAAGTTTCCTCCCTCTGGGGTCGGGGGAGAGGGAGAGCATGAGCAGCAGGCATTCAGCGACGCAGTCATGCCATGGAAACAACGTCACCACAACACAACCATCATAAGAGAGACCAATTAGAGAAGGATGCCCAGCAGTTACAGGTATGTACGCAAACATACACTTATACACAAAGTTAAATGGAGTCATTCAAGTCCAACAGTGTAGAAGACAGAGTCTGCCCCTGCCAGAGGAGAGCCATGGAAAAAGAGCCCTCAGCAGGGGGCACAGGAGGGATTTCATGGGCAGTGCACTGAAGGCTGACTGAAGGGCCAGGTCTGTCTCTGGGGGCAGGCTCAACCCTACCTGCTCTCAGGGACTTGTACAGGTCTCCGGAGGGGGTTCGGCTCCAGCGCTGGTTGAATTTGGCCCGGAGCTCGTTGTCTGTCGTCTCTTCTTCGTCCAACATCTTCAGAGACTGAGAGTAAAGAGACAGAGGATCTGTTCACCCAGCTGCCGTGGCGGTTATTAACAAACACACAATGCATTCAATTTTCTCGTATGATACACATACCAAGCATAATGTTGGCTACACACCAAGAGCACAGGCTAATGGTTTGAGGCAAGAGTTTAAATGCATGAGTGATAATGTTATAATGAGTGGCAGTCAGACCATGTCGGTCAGTGATTGATCTTGAGGCCCAGCTGGATTTTGGAGGTTGGGATGTTGGGTGGGTGGGTGGCACAGTGATTGATTGTGAGGCTTAGCTGGATTTGAGAGTGGGGTGTTGGGCGGGTGGGTGGCACAGACCTCGTCCAGGATTTCACGGTTCCTCTGCAGAAGCTCCGGGAGGTCCTTGATCAGCTGCTCGACGGTCTGCAGCCCCCCTTGCTGGATGATGGCGCGGGACTTTTCCAGGATGGACTGGGGCACAGAGTCTCCTGAGAGGTCCTCCAGAGCGGCAGGGAGGTTCAAAGAGGCCAGGACCCTGAAAGGGGAGGTGGGGGAGAGTCAGAGCCCATGTGTCATTATATTGGAAGAAAATATAGTGAAGCCTATGAAGTGACAAGTGACTTGCCACCATTTTAAATGATCACATTTTCAAACGGCATGGAAAACAACCCTAGAGAAAACGGGATTCAGACCAGTTATCCACAGAAAATCTTGGTCATCACTCATGACTTAATGTCTATTCTGACTTCTAGAGGAAAAAACATGTTCATCAAAAGAAAAGACTGACACTTGCTAAACCAAACAAATTCTCAATTTTGTTCATTTTTCACCTTATTTCACAATAACCACGGGAGTGATATGAAAGACCACGTGTTTAACAAAGCGTTTTAACCAGATAGTGAAAAATCTGATTTAGTCAGCTGTAGCGCAAACAGCAGCTGTGTGACCTGCACCTCACTCATGAGAATAATGATCATTTTTACTCAATAATGATGAAAAATAAAGATGAGAATAAACGGGCTCAGGGCGGAGCTCACGCACCCGTTGCAGAGGTTGGTGGCCTCTCTCATGGTTCCGACGAGGCGGTTGACGATCTCAGACTTGCGCTGGTTATACACACTCATGGATTGTTGCACCGCCACGGGAATCATCTTCTCAAACAGATCTGAGCACACACAGAAACGGGTACATTAACACTGGCACCCAACACACACACACACACACACACACACACACACACACACACACACAATCGATTTTCAGTGAAGGAAAGGTGTCTCGGAGCACTAAACAGCCAGCAAACAATTAGAGAACTCAAGGCAAAGTGCAGCACAGCAAGTCAAATATAGAATACACATACACTCTAACACTTATCTAATCCACAGAATTATTTATTTATAAATAGAATCTCTTATATACCATCAGCTCACAGAAAGTAGACCACTGACTGACACAACCCTTGGGCTCTCACCAGTGAACTTCTGGCTCATGGGAACGTGAATGGGCGTGGCCTTGACCAGGGCAGCCTTGCCGATGTGGTCCAGGTCCTTCACCTCAGGAACGCGGTCGTGGTAGATGAAGTCGTTGTCTTTCTTGGCAGCGGTCAGGGCACGGGAGATCTTGTCGGAGAGATCCTTCACGTTGACGTACTCATCGTAGCGAGACGCCACCGTTTTCACCAGCTCTGTGGCATGCTATACGACCAGCAAAGACGGCAGGCAATCCCATGATCAAACAAAGTTGCTGTTGTGCATATTTTAATCAGATGTTAAATTAAGCAGACGGGTTTGGTATAACCCTGTTCTGAAGCTAACAAAAACCAAAAGGAACAACAGCATTTATATGAATACATTTTTACATTTGATGATTACGGCATCCGAGTCAATTTACATATTCTGCAAGATGTAGATCAGATGTAGATCCTAGCAGCAAAATATTTTATTTTTAAATGTATTTTAAATGCAGTCCCCACATGTGATTTTAACACAACACCCTCTTGGACTATAAAAGTCTACACTGCGATACTATATTCAAAAGCAGTTCCTGTGATCTTATCTTAAAATCACAGCCTGGCTTCAGTGAAAATACAGAGATCTTTGAATACAAACTACCAAGTGGCCCATTATGCACATGAACAAAAGCCATGTTCTGTCTAGCTAAAAAAAAAAGGACTGCAATATATGTAAGAACAATGGTGGCAGTATATCATAATGGTTAGATAACTGGGCTTGTAACTGCCATTGTACCCTTAAACAAAACTGTTAACCTGCGTTCCTTCAGAAACTGTTGCCAATATAAGGACGAAGGGATTGTGTCATTTGCAATTAGGTCAAAATAGATAGAATTGACACATATGTAATAAAAAGAAGAAAAAAGACCTCCATCACCATTTCTGAAAATATAGCAAAGCAATAGACAAACACAACAAGCTTCACGGTTCATCTACAGCAAGTTAACGAGCCATATGAGGCCACACCTGCAGCCGGGCAATCTCTTCTCCAAACTTCTTCTGCTGCTTGGCCAGGGTGGACTGGTGGAACTCAGCGTTGGCCTGCATGATGCAGTGCTTCGCAGCCAGGACAGGAAGCACCTCATGGAAGTAAAAATACTGAGCAGGGAGAGGCCAACCACAGACACACACACAGACGAGACGCACGGCATGAAGGACAAGGATATGAGAGAGGGAGGGAGAAGGAGAAGGAGAGGGAGAGGGTGTGAGAAAGAGAAAGGAGAATTAATCATTAACTTTCATACTATTCACATAAGGATATAGTTGGTGCACTTCGTGTAGAAAGTAGTTCTAAATTACACGGTACACAAATTAAGTTCTGAGGATGTTCATAAGGAACCCTGCCATTATATTTGGAAAGAGAAGTTGCTGCTGAGTTTTTCAAATGTAAAACACTAAGCATTGAGCGGCACAAAACAATGGGTCAATAGAGGCCCGTTGTATGAAGGTGAACTGCATCTACAAAGCTTCTAAATTTTGACAGATAGCTGGTACTCTGGATAAGAGTGAAACCATTACATTGGCTCCATAAGGGGAATAGAAAGGAGCCAATTCTAACTGACTGATAATGCTGTGTATGAACATTCCTCTGAAGCACACATTTTTAGAGCGTGGACAAAACTAACATGCAAACATGAATAACCACAAAATTTTAATTTGGGAGTGTATTTATACATGAGTAGTAGTACTGGACTGCCAGAAAGTTATGCTGAATTCACATTTTGCTAGTCAAAATATACCCTTCTGTGCTATCCAGTAGTCCATCTGTTATTCATCCTGAAGAAGATACAGATTTGATTTTTTCCAAAGTAGAGTTATAGAAGTGAGTATTCCTATGGGTGTAATTAAAGAGAAACACACTGCCTACACATACCTTGGGCAGGTTCTCTTTGTACTGGCATTGTTTGAAGGCGTCGCCGTAGAAATCTGCAGCCTGATTGGCCAGCTTTGCAATTATAGCATCCTTCATCTTGTCTGTAACACACCCATATTCCCAGTTACTAAAAATTAATAAAAAATATTCTATTGCATTAGAATATTAAAGTTGGTTATCATACAGAGTTTCCAGCAGCACCCATTGGTATTTAAATGCAATACTTTTCAGAGAGAGCCGACAAAATCAATACATGCTTTTCATGTTCAACCACTACACTAGAACTAGGAACATCCAATTCCTATTCATATTAGATGTACGGACATCTCCTCAAAGCAGAATTATGCTAAAAAATTAGAGCTTGTTGTACATTTGTATGGTTTTAGGTCCCTCTAGTGTCACCATCATGCAATGCTGCACATTAACTGAAAGGGACTTTAACCATGGAAGATTCTGTAACCTGCAGTAGGTAGCATGTTCAGGCCCAGATTTTGACACATGCGAACCCAAATCCTCTGTTTCTCAGTAGAAACAAACACAAGAATAATGAGCCGCAAGGGGAAAAAGAGATGCTTTATGAGGAAGCAAAACACACAGAGTACACTAAGAAAGCAAAACAAGAGATGACACACAAACCTTACAAAGGCCTTCAACAACAAGACAATACATGTTCGGCCCAACCTATTTTAATTGTTGTAACACTGCTTCTGTAAAGTGCCTCTAGCATGTCAGTGCTGAAGAGGTGAGCAGTGCAGTGCATGGGTTAGTGCAGTTAGTCAGTACTGGGTAGTTTTGTCCACGCTGGTCAGTACTGTAAGCGCTGTTCAGGCTGTTCAGTACTGTAAACACTGTTCAGGGTGGTCAGTACTGTAAACGTTGTTCAGGGTGGTCAGTACTATAAACGCTGTTCAGGCTGGTCAGTACTAGAAGCGCTGTTCAGGCTGGTCAGTACTGTAAACACTGTTCAGGGTGGTCAGTACTGTAAGCTCTGTTCAGGGTGGTCAGTACTGTAAACGCTGTTCAGTACTATCAGAGCTGTTCAGGGTGGTCAGTACTGCAAGAGCTGTTCAGGCTGGTCAGTACTGTTCAGGCTGTTCAGTACTGTAAGAGCTGTTCAGGCTGGTCAGTACTGTAAACGCTGTTCAGGGTGGTCAGTACTGTAAGAGCTGTTCAGGGTGGTCAGTACTGCAAGCGTTGTTCAGGCTGGTCAGTACTGTTCAGGCTGTTCAGTACTGTAAGAGCTGTTCAGGCTGGTCAGTACTGTAAGCACTGTTCAGGCTGGTCAGTATACTGTGTCAGTGCTGGCAGGTACCTGAGGTGGCTTTGAGGAAGACGACCTCCTGAGCCTGGGCCAGCATGATCTGGCTGAGCGTGCCCACGGTGTCGGGGGAGATGTCCATGGTGGGTTCGCGGTTCAGAGCAGAGAGGACCGTGTCCTTAATGTGGGCGAACACCCCGCTGGACAGCTACATTAGGAGGAGGAGGATGAGCTCAGACACAATTTGCATGAAGAATGAACTGCAGTGAGCCCCCTGGCCTGAGGCGCATGTGGTGGACCCACCTGGTAGAACTTGGCAGCAGCTCTCAGCCCCTCGTCACTGTCCAGGTTCTGCTCAGAGGCAATCTGGCTGGCCAGCGCTCCCACGTTGAACAGAACACACGTCTTCTCATAGCCCAGGCTGGCCAGCGCTGACAGGAGAGGAGAGAACAAACTGCATCAAACATCACTCACATCTCACATCACTCACAGTACTGACATCACACACCAAACATCACTCACATCTCACATCACTGACATCACACATCAAACATCACTCACATCTCACATCACTCACAGTACTGACATCACACATCAAACATCACTCACATCTCACATCACTCACAGTACTGACATCACACACACACACACGCACAGCATAAGATCACGCACACAGAGCACAACATTTGAGCACTCATATCACGCAATGTCAGCCACATCATACACCACTCACTGTGCTAATACTATACATCACTCAACAGTACTCACATAATCACTCACAATGCACTCATCACTCAACAGTACCCACATCACACAATGTCACCCACATCATACACCACTTACATCAAACATCATTACTCAGTGCTCAAAAAATACTTCAGTCCAGCTTAGATTTGAGGTACCCCTGCGCAGATATAGTAACCATAACCAAGACGAGAATGCGTGCACAGTATAAAACACATTCACCATCAGCTATTTTATGAAAAGGAATCCTTTTCAGTTGCACTTTGTAGGAGGGTGGTGGTGCAGATTATAGTAGGAGGAGCAGGAAGAGGGAACATTAAATCCATGTCTCTCATCATCGTGGAGAGTGAACTGGTTTGGTATGAACGTGTTTGATTGAGACAGAACAAAACCAACATTTGAGTTTGGGATCCCAGACTAGACTATGCAACCAATTCAATCCTGCTTATTAAAACAGGATCTCTTTACCAGACCAATACACACACACAAACATACATACACATGGAGAATAAAGCATTACTTACCAAGCTTGACTGATCCACCAAACAATGATCCTTTATCAAAAGCATCTTTCCATGTGAAAGTTAAACACACCTGAAAAACACAATGGTGACAACCAAGAGCAATCACAAAATGAGCATTCCAATAGTGGCCACAGCAATACCCAGTAGGATTTCTATATGGGGTGTAATGTAGGCCTACTTTTATTACAGGCCAGCATTACTCAACTGCATTTTTAGAGACTGGCATATACAAGTGGAAAAAAAGGATATTGCTCTAGAAAATTCAAAGTTCTGAGTTTTACATAGACTCAAAAATGTACAATAAAAATGCAATTTAACATTAAAAGACAGTATACTGTATCAGTATATAGCCTATAAGCAAGTATCCAAACTGACCACCACAGTATATAGTGAAAGTTCACCTGGTTTTCAGAGAATGGGAATTTGGGCTCCACCGCACAGAATTGGTCATAATACCTGGAACAGAATGGGAAGGGAACTCTGTATTAAGGCATAGTATATGGCATCTTACACAACTCAAATTACCTCCCCTTTATCTACAACCCATTTCCGCTACCAAACTTGGCCTCTTGTGAAAAAATATTACATTAAATTAACTTGGAACATGCTCGGGGTCACTCACAATGAGATATATAAAATAAGAGTACTGTAAGCCTCAGCATTTGGTTAATAACATTGCCAGAGAGTGTAAGGGTAACAAAGTAAAGCATCAAATGCAAGTTAACTTATGCATTGCTAGACACCATAATACAAATCAGATTCATATTATTTAAATATAGTGTAATAACAAAACTTAACATAAAATAGCTTTCACATTTCTGCTAACTAATCAACTTTAACCATTTTAAGTATTTCCATTTAAGACCTAGATGTATTTTCTTTTGATCTCCTGGCACTGTGAAGAACACTAGAAGCGGACAAACTCGTTTTCTGTCAACCTAATCTTTTATTCCCATGGAGGGAGACGCATGTCAAAATAAAATCAGCTGGTGTAGCCAGCAAGACTACTTCTGCCATTACTTTCATATTCCTAAAATAGTGTTGAATGTGACGTATTATTTAGTGGAAGCACAGATGACAGGGTAGTTCCCGCTACGTGTCACATGGCAGTGACTCAGCACTGGATAATGTGAGATGTGACCATTCTGAGTCATCTCATGTACTGTGTTTGTACATACAGGAGGGATATGACAATGGCACTGGTTGTTGATGCCATCTGCCTGTGAAAAAGTAATGTGATTCTCGTGTATATGTCATGTCATAAACGTGAGAGCTCCAGCTGCTCTGGAACCAGCTTGCTGTGTGGTAACAAAAGCAATTGATTGAGTTTTTATTTTAGCTAAACTCTGAGACCTTACAAAAGAGCATGTAGCAAAACTAATGATATGGAATTTAAAGTTGTGCTGTTGAACACAAAACAATAATATGGCTGCAGGAACACTAAATGTACGTACCATTATCAGACGTTCATGTCAAACCTTATTCAATCTATTTTCGATCCATCTTCTCAACATCATAAATTAGCCAAAGTATTTGAACACTTCAGGAAAACTGAACTATGAATGGAGAACAGGTCAAACACAACAGGAATCTCACTACACTGTACCTCATAATTGACCACTTTCATCTGCCAACATGACAGAAATATGATCAGTTCAAAAGGAAAGCACTACAGGGATCTGCAACAAATTTACATTTTCATTTTATTAATTTGGCAGACGCTTTTAATCCAAAGCGACTAGCGACTTAAGTGCATAGGTTCTTCCACAGGTTAAAAGCATCAAACCCATAACTAGTAAAATATGCATGAAGAGCTGTTCTAAACAAAAAGACAGTCAGTTATTAAGGGTTAGGGTTAGACAAAAGGGATATCGGAAGGGGGCGATTGTTATAAAGCAGGATTACTGAGCCTTGCCTGATAACTGCACCAAGTAAAACCCAGAAGAGTCACAAATCTGGAACATGGACTGAAGTAAAAAGACAGGGGGTTGCAGGTTTTACTCAGTGCAGTAATGCAGCCAACTAGCCCTGCTTCATGGTCGGTCTGTAATCTAGAGGAGAATATCACTGCAGTAGGTGTGGTTTCACAGGCGAGAGGCAGCGGTCACCTACAGCAAACAGGTTCCAGATTGCAGCGCTACAAGGCATTGTTCAGCAGCCCAGGCCTCACTAAAGAGCTCACACACTGCAGCTGTGTATTCAGCCGTGTGGTTTGTGATGATGGACTACTCACACTAAATTGTATGTTATTTGAATCAAGGAAACAATAATTACACAAGATTCTACAAGAGATGAAGAAATGGAATCTAAGAACAGACCGAATTCTAAAATCAAACTTCTCCAGTCCTAGTTATTTGTGAAACAAATTTGTTTTTTTATGGTTGGACAACCTTTTCATCATCAGTGACAGACTGTCAAACTGACAGTGGACTTGGGAAAGTAACATTTGCACAAGTTTGCTTCATAAAGGGCAGGGGAAAAGCACACTCAAATCTGAATAGGCACAGGAGACAAACGATTGCTTTAAAAGATGCCGCTCATCATGAATACGAGACCTTTGTACAACAGACACTGAGTGAGTGAAAAGCATTCACAAATTAACCATTTACTTGGTTAAAGGGAGCCTCAAGGAAGCGTTCTGCAGCTCTAGTTAACTAGCCTCTCCTCAGTCTAAGCACGTCGGGAGCACAATTCAGATCCACAAGTCCTCCGAGCTGCTAGTGACCAGCTCACAAAAAAGGCCTCTGTTCACAGAGTGGAAAAGACCCAGCACAAACACACAGGAAGGAGCTAACCAGGTTTATCCTAAAGCTCCTGCCTGTCTGTCACAGGCACTATAACACAAAAAGAAAATCCATAGGAGTGCAGATCTAGCTTCATAACCTAACCTACCATTATGAGATAAAATGCTAAACTGATCCTATACCAGCATTCCTACTCTGAGATACTTTATGGGTATGGACCCTGGCGCATACAGAATAACCGTTATCATCTGCTTTACTACAGGTTCATTAACAGTGCATTACTTCAGAAACAAGCCATCAGCCACTTTAAAATTCACAAGCACAGAACTCCCAAAGGAAGATTAACAGCAAACTGCAAAGCACTGTGGTATAGTTCCCGGGGTGCTGGATAGTATCTGGAAGAGAGGAGGTTTTGTTAAACAAATTTGAAACATGTTCCCTCAGTTCTCTCATCTGCTGGAACAGTTACCGTAGATGTCATGGAGATCACTGCTAAACTATTGGGTCTGTATGGTGCATCTGCCTAGTGCATCATGACTGTCTACGGTTTCATCAACTTCTCACTTTACACCGCCTACAGCCGGTCCAGGATTACCTTACACCACCACAATCAAACAATTGTTTTGAACACAAGAAAAATAAAGTCGCACAACAAAAAGAAGGTAGAGGGCGGCCTGTAGCATAGTGGCTAAGGTAAATGACTGGGACACACAAGGTTTGTGGTTCTAATCCAGGTGTAGCCACAATAAGATCCGCACAGCCGTTGGGCCCTTAAGCAAGGCCCCTAACCCTGCATTGCTCCAGGGGAGGATTGTCTCCTGCTTAGTCTAATCAACTGTACGTCGCTCTGGATAAGAGCGTCTGCCAAATGCCAATAATGTAATGTAATGTAATGTAATGTACCCTAGGAGACGACAGATTAAATTCTGGGGGCAATTTGATTTTTGATTTCAACTTGAGCCTGTGCTCTCATTTTATTAGTTGAAAAAAATCATACCACTATCTTTCCCTGACCAAAATAATAATGATATCCATGAATCAGGAAGTCAGGCTGTAACCAAATGACAGAAAGTCCAATGCAAATTCCCTCTAACCTGAACTCTCCAGCGCAAATCCAAATAACAGTCCATTTCAACTCTTACGATTTGAATACTGTGTATGTAGCAAGGACTATCTATCTTTAAGGGTATACATAATCAGGCACAGAACATATTAGGCTATATACGTAATAAACGCGGGGAGGGACTTTTATTCATTTTTAACTTTGTAGGGAGGTGATCGAGGCACTTTTAGTGGTGCGATTGCGAAGCAACACAATACTGTTATTCGGAAGTCAACTTTATAATTATTGCGCTGGTTTTTTGGCGTCCTACTCCTTCCACAGTTTTCGAGCTATCGACGCCAAGCCAACTTAAAGTCCCATAGGAGTGAATGGAGGCATGTTCAGTTTCTACAGTTCCAATTTTACATTTTATGACATGTTGTTCAAACTGACATTACTGTCTCAATTTTTACACAACATACATAGACATCAAAATGTTATTATACACTCAGTTTACTACTTTAGGTACACATGTATACCAGCTTGTAAAAGGAAATATTTGAACACCATAGTAGTAGCAATAGCCCACCGATTTGCCGCAATCACATTTTCATCTGTAGTTTTACAATGATCTGCCAAGTTAACCGATTTAATTAGTTCAGCATATCCTCCTTTAACGAATGGGATTATCATGGGATGGAGTTTCGCACGCACTCAACTCATCATTCGAACATGTTGGAGGGTGGTGGTTTCAGTATTTTAAATCTATACGAAGTTCGGTATTAATGGGTTCGAAGTTAACTATAACCTAAAATGCTTCCTGCTAAGAAATAGACTAAAACTTGCAGTATTGCGTGATGCATTAAGCATGACTAATTGATGTTAGACCCGTGCCAAAATTGTGTATCGTTAAGACAGAGTAGGCCTACCATTTGGTTAGAAAAATGCTGTGTCACAGGTGGAGAATAAATAGCTCACGTTATATAGCTAGTCCTTGGATATTTCTAGATCAAGCCGTTTGCCACGACGGCTTGATTTTACACTAAAACACCTGCCACTCATTTGGCAACAAATAAGTGTTGGAAAGATAAAGTTACAACTACATAGCTAGCTAACTTAGCTACATTACCCAATCCGTTAAGTTTATGCTATATAAATGAATCCAAATTCTTGTGACAGTACAAAGAGTGAACGAAAAGGAAATAATCTAAAGCTGGTAATCTAAGTTACTTTAACTTTCCCAGTTCAATGACGCTGATCTTCTGTTACTTAGCTGGCTAAGTTAGCAACTGGCGAGTGAACAAAGCTAGCTACAAAAGTCATACTGGAATATAGCGATAGCGATAGCTGGATCCAAATGTATGTTTTTCTTCCCTGAGGTCTATGGCAAAACTCTTACACATTATCTTGGTAGCTTTGAAGAAATGAAGAAATTTATAGCAAGGCCCCGACTGTATTTCTAGCGAAAGTTAGGTACGTGTGTAGTGCTAAAGTCCCCACTGCTCCGAAATATGATTGTGTTAACAGATAGCACTATCCAGGTAAATTGGCTAACGTTCGGTAATCAAGCAAGCGAGCAAATTAGCCAATGCTAGCTCTGCAATTTCGACGAGAGGGGAACCAAAGGTTTGTCACTTTGTCTGAAATGGCACAACAGTGTTTATTGTGTTTGGGATATCTAGCTGTCGTTGTTAGCAAGTCAGTTTGATAGGTTGCCTGCCAGCTAACGTTAACTAAAAAAACAATAACACAAGTTCAGTTTCGAGCAGAGAAGTCTTGGGTGCGACACACCTAATATCCCAGGGCAGGTAGACCGCTGGCTCCGTGTGAACCGCAGGCGTTTACGTCAGAAGTGGACCTACCTCAGCAGGATCTCGAGCGAGCTCTCGTGCTTGTCTAGCGGCCTCCCCAGAGCACTTTTGCGCAGCTTGTTCAACTCTTCCACGGCGCGGACATATTCTACCTGTTCTTCACCGGATGGGTAGGTGGCTGTGACGAATTTTGATAGGGGTTTTGCCAGATCTACTTCCGACGCCTTTTTTAACGGGACTGAAATAAACGTCGCCATTTAGGCCCGCAAAAAACAAAGATAGGTGAAGGAAGGGATCAGCAAACGAACAACAACCGCAGTTCACTTCCTGGGTAAGGAACGTCAAGTGACGTCATCGTAATACGGTGCTAGTCAGAGGGGGAGGGAGAGGAGGAAGTGAATGCAGCAAGAGCACTGTATCCAACAATGCATCAACCTTTCCAACTGAGGTTATATTATCACCCATCATACTGCAATCGGAGGCGAATGCGGATAACTTCGGCTGTGTTGTTTTGTTGTGGCGCATAACAATCGACGATGAGAACTATACTTTTTATGCAATCATAAATTATACTTAATGTGTATAGTAACGCATGTGCAATATACACCCAACATTCCACTATAATTCGGTTTATAATTTAGCATTTGCTTTTTATTTGCTCCGTTATGTGTATGCACGTTCGAGATTCACACCCATTTTCTACGCCCTGGGTCCAGACCCTCTGTCAATTGCACAACTTGAATTGTTGTGAGCATTATATATGGTCCTGCAGCAGGTCTGTTCAGGGAGAGCCATCTGCTACCCAGTATTCTGGCAAATTAGCCATAACATTCAGTCAGAAACGCCCACGAGAAAATAACGTTTGTTGGTAAGAAATGGTCATCATTAATGACGATGAAAATGTTATTTCAAGGACAGCAAATCTATTTCTATATTGTTCAACGAAAAGCGGCCAATCAACGAATACACAGGAGACTGTTTGAAAACGATTTGGGTTTATTTCCAGAGAAAATGCAATTGTGCACTTCATCCCAACATACAAGTACAACACACAAGAAGCAATGACTGCCAACTTTGCGGAGCTGCAGCGTTAAAAAGCAAGCTCACCCACGAAGCAGCAGAGGCTGTAATTGCAAAGCACAAATTATGCATTTACCATCGCACAGCATGTCAGGAGCATCAGGAGAAAGCTCAGTCAATATTAAGAGCTCAACTTAATGGTGACTATACCCCTGCCATGCTTCCCTCAGGCAATTAAGACTGTTAAGAGTACCATCTGAATGATATGTTATGACCCATTTTATATTTGATTTGTGTGTATACTTTCAGCATAAATTGGTAATTAACTGGAAAATAGAGTTAATGACCTGATACTTTATAAAGAAATTGTAAAATCATTGTAAAAACCAACACCAAAGATGCTCAATATGGGACCTTGAAACAAGTCAGTCTTTGCAAAGGCTAAACTACACTCTGGCAACAGACTGCTTCACAAAAACACGAGGGCCACAAATTTGCTTAATCTAACAAAATTATACAGATCCATGCCGTTATGACTGATCCGGTTCCACCCATTTTAAGGACTCAAAAGTTAAGATATTTACAGTAGTAATTAATGGTAAAAATGAAAAAATTTGGTGTGGGGGCAATAAAATGAACATGCAGACTAGCAAGAAAGGAATCAAAGTAAAGATAATCGAGGACAGAAAGAGACAGAATCTGGTAAAAAGCAGGCCAATGTGGAAATGTCCCTGTGTTCTGTGAATCAGCATATGAAGAGAACATGAAAGTCCTGTATGCTGAAGGTATGATCACTTGAACTGAATTGAAATGGCCCATACAGATATTGGCATCGAAAGACAAACAGTTTGCACTGCTAACGCTCTCAAAAATAAAATCATTCCAAATTTATTTGGTCCAATAGGCTCCATTTATACAAACCTCAATATGGTAAACTTAAAAAAAACCTTGCTACACTTAATGATTCATGGCACATGAATAGTAAATAGTAAAGGGAAAGATGTCTTGAGTAGACAGCACCAGTGAACAACCCACAGCACTCCTAGTGGCATGGATGACTTACTTGACCTGCAAGCAAAAAGTCTCACGATGAATCCACACATTGCCTACACATGTATGCATCTCTATAGGAATCCCTGAAGAGTGGCAAACTCAATGAATGGGATACCAGCCCAGCAAATCTGTTGATATGTTTATGCAGTATACATGTAGGTAGCAAATTGCATTGTATATGGCTCCAGAGCTGCACACGTTTCTACAAGTTTTTCCAGTAGAATGGGAAAAGAATGTTTTTAAGTTCATTCATGAGTTCATGTCTACAAACAATTAATGTAATCTGACACAGGCTGGTCCATATGGTGTGTCTGAGTACTGAAAAATAATCCTCTTTCATAAGAAATGGGAACTGGGCGTCTCATCCTCGATTGCTCATTCCATCCATTAGGAGGGGCTCCATTGTCACAGAAATGGAGCCCACCTGTAGGACCCTACCTCAACTTACCCAGAAACCAGGGACACAGTTATGACATCACTTACCCCACTGGCATCGATATCCATGTGTAAGCGTATGGAGCGTGATTGCATGTACATTTCAATCTAATGCAAGCTATTCGTCAGACCCTTTAGAAATGGAGTTTGGTTACCTAGACATTTTTCCTAACATAGATGGGAGCCTAAACAGGATGTACAGAGCTAAGGGTTTGCCTTTTTTCTCCCCTCTGCTCCTGACTGCATGCATCACAATACAGCTTTACCAAATTGATGTCCACCTGCAAATTAGTTAAGCCACAATATTACATGTCTCCAATACTGGCCATAAAGTCAGCTTGGCACAATAGAAGTGATGCCATCTGTCACCATGTTGCGAAGCCACTGTGGCCAAAAGAAATGGCCAGGATGCTGAGCTCTGATTGGTCGAGGCAGTCATCCAATCACAGGCTTTGTTCCTTCACACATGCAATCATGCACACACACACACACACACACACACACACTCCCTTCAACCAACCCCGCACCTCCCCCCTGATAAACAAGCCAACAGCATACCCCCAGTCTTCTCCAATAGTGTTTTCAATATGAAACAATGTGTCCACTGAAGTCAGATTCTAACATTAACTTGGCTTGGCTCACTGCTTCCTTCCTCCCCATATAGAGCTGAACACTTTGAGAGACACCAGTCTTCTCCAGCAGTGACACACTTCTGAGATTTCTTTCAGTCTTGATGTTACTTTAAGATCACATGGTATCCATCGCCTGAATCAGCTGCAACAGGGCAAAGAGAGAGCAATCAGCAATCCACACCCACTACATTGCTCAGTTTGAGGTAAACGGTTTCATGAGACACAATTTGTTTTCCCACTCAGAGTTCATCCAAGAAATTCAATTTCGATCCCAGATGTAATTGAGTTCTTAAAAGACCAGAACCTTTCAGAATGTCTACCATTTCACTACTTCTGAAGAAACCAGAATAGGCAAGAGGCTCTCGAGATGGTGATCCAAGATACAAAGGGGCATGTATGTATGTATGTTACAGTAGGATAAACATACCTTTTAATGTGCTGACTACAAAACAGCTCTCATCCTGGAGGTTATAAACCATCTGCAAAGGAAAGTTTTTGGTATCAATGTTGTACATTGTGAATTACACTATCGTTCAAAAGTTTGGGGTCACCTTGTCTTTTTCTGCCTTTTCTCATCTAATATTTAAATTTAAAATTAATTATTTGATTACAAACAGAGAAAATAAAATATGAAATCAGAAAAACACCAGGTGACCCCAAACTTTTGAACGGTAGTGTATATAGATAAATAGACATTAAATTGTCACACACCAATGTGCATATTGTCCCCAGAGGAAAGTACTTTACTATCACTGAATTCACAAAGATGGCCAGAGGCACAGAGCCCTAGGGGACAGAGCCATAGGGCGAGGGAGAGGACAGGTTTGTCACCTGGTCACTGAGGACGATGTGAATGCCAGTGGGGCCCTGCCGATACACCTGGCTGATCTGGGACAGGGGGAGATTGAAAACAGAGGCAATCTTCCGGGTGAGTTCAGAAGCAGTCATCTCCTCCAGGTAGAGGGCATGATACACTGCAGAAACACAAAAAAAGAATAATAATAAAAGCTTTTTTTTTTTTTTCCATGTGCACCATTGTTTGCACAGAGCAGATATCACATAACTTGCAGTATCTGATGGGCTCCTCACCAAATATGGCATTGCTGTTGAACTCCCCATTCTCATGGCTACAATGAGCCTCCAGCAGGCCGGCGCTCTTTGCTTGGGGTGCCTCTTGGCACACATAAATGGTCAGACGGGGTCTCACAGACCTGAATGGAGGGTTGGATGAAGATGATCTACTCACTGCTGGAATACGACCTCATACGACCTCACACAATTTCACCGGACCAAGCAAATGCAGTTTTAAAATGCAGTGTACTGACAACATGCATAATGTAATTTAATGAGCTGGAGCAGGTGGATCCACACCACTCTACCTGGACTTAAGTGCATTGAACAGTCGTATCCCATCAGCCGGTCCACAGATCTGAACCAGGTCCTCACGGGTCAGCTTCAGTAGATCAGAACCTGTCACAGAACAAGGGAGAGAGTGAGTCAGAGAACCCACTCACCACCACCCACTCAACGACCCACAAAACCATCTCTCTCCCTCTCTATTTCTCTCTCTCGTGGACTGGCAGAACTAGAATATACCTACACATGCAGCACCGAATGTACAATACATGTCTGCTGTTAAAGAAATCTCTATGGTACAAAGCTAGGAAGGCCTGTGTTTTTGTCCTAGATGGCCTCGCAACTTCCCTAATTTCCAAATCATGAGAAGAGTATTGTATAAAGGCTGGGAAACTAACATATTTGGCACCTAAAGAAGGCTGAAAATGTAATTAGTCTGCTACAATAATTAGGGAGACAGGAATCAAAACGGTTTATGAAGTGCTGATATTATGTTAAAATGAAGGGAAGAGACTGAAGATGATCGGAGATGAGGCTTATGGGTAATGGGTACCTGAGAAATGTGTGAACAGCCTGTTGTAGGAGGAGAACCTGTTCCTGTGCAGCCACTGCTGGACTTCCTGCAAGGAGGCCGACGGGGCCAGGTGCTGCCATAGCGACAACAATCAACCGTTACATCAGCGAAATGCACGTGATCCACGCCCAACCCAAATAACTGGCATGTCTGATCGAGAAATCCAGGGCAGCGGTGTGACCAGAAGGTCATGTTTGTACACCAGGCAGGAGACATTCCTTCTTTAGCCTCGGGGTTACGCACTTCACCGCCCACTCGTATGTAAAGATGAGACTCTGTGTTTAGTGACGTGATTAGCCCTGTGTAACGGGCAAAGCGAGGATGATGTGGTGGACTGAGAAAGTGTGAGAGAGGGGGAGGGGCTGACCTCTGCAGTGACGTGGCCAATCACATCTCCCTGTTGGCTGGGGGAGGAGGAATCGCTGTGAATGAGAAAGAGAAGCTTTATGATTCAAACACACCCTACTCTACTCCTCTTCCTCAGGTCCCACCCCGCTCTTCTGTATTTAACATTAATCCCAAAACATTACACTACATTACACATTACATAATGTCAAGCAGTACTGAGCAGATATAAACGTACAGAGCAATAGGCAAGAGGCAATAGTGCAAAGTTAATTCAGTGCTTATTTTAAATGCTGTAACTACAAAATGTAATAATCTACTTGTCAATTACACATCTTTCCGTTGTAAAAGAAAGTCGAATTCAGGCAATAATTGATTAATGTGTTAACACATTACTTGAGGAAATACAATCATTCACCAAAACAAGGGTGGGCGTACACACACACACACACACACATAATTTACCTGTCGGGGATTGGGGCAGTGTAGCTGTTGGTAAATACTGGTGTAGCTGCCGGGCTGCTGTTCACATAGGCGGTGTCAGGCCAGGGCGAACACTAGAACAGGGGGAAGAAGATGGGCAAAGGTTAGACTGCCCAGAAACACCAACTCAACACAGACCACTGACTCAGCACAATCCTCTGCCAACATGACACAGAACAGACTACCCATATGATACAGAATAAGATCAATAACACAAAACCAAGGACTGACAAGGAACAAATCACTGACACAACTCAGCCACTGTGCAGCCAACTGCGGGCACACAGGCCTTGAGAAGCTGAAAGCTGTGAGGACAAGCAGGCTCAGATCAGGCTCAAGTACACTCACAGTGAGGTGACTGGGCTTTAGTTGACAACATTCAGCTCATACCACAGCTTAAAGTCATTTCCAGCCAAAGCCACCCCTCGTCTCCTCTCTATTCCATATTCAGGTCAACTTTATTAGAGAATCTTCCATTCACAGGTCACTGTGGCCAAATCCTAGAACTTCTGAATCAATCCCACTTCTTCAAATTGACTTCCAAACAACAGCTCAGAGCTGCTTAACGTGAAATCATCACCACAATTCGGATGGCTCTTTACTAGAGGTACAGTTAACAATAATCATAGTTAATACACATTAGACTTTGACCATAGTGCCCAGTTGGTGCACAGATAGATGACCTGGTAGGAACACACAGTTGGAAGCACAAAGACCAGTTCCACACCGCCTCCCAGTGCACACCCACTCCCATACCTAGTCCCACTCCCACTCCTAAATACACTGTGAATGTGAACAGATGCACAACGCAGCATCACTACATAAATTCCCGATTAGTGATGCCGGGAGCAATGCTGTAAGACATGGCTTCCTGCGTCTCAGCCCCCTCAGTCTGATTGGCTCGGGTGAATCTGTGGGGGAATGCCTCAGCACCCCGCGCCCCATGTTTAATATGAGCGGGCACAAGGGGGGAACAATAATGGCCGCTGACCCTGTGCACAGACAGAATGCAAGCGCATGCAGGGAGTGGGTGTTTCAGCACAGCACCAAACAACTACAACGTGTACAGTGCAGTCCATAAGTATTTGGACAGTGGTACAATTTCTCTTTTTTGCCTCAGTACTCCAGCACATTGGATTTGAAATTAAACGATGAATATGAGGTTAGAGTGCAGACTGTCACCTTTAAACTGAGGGTATTTACATCCATATGGGGTGATCCATCTAGGAATTACATCCCTTTTTATACAGTTACATTTTAGGGGACCAAAAGTAATTGAACAATCAGCTTCTCAGCTATTTCTGATAAGTAAGGTGTATTCAATCAGTCGTTTATTGCAGGTATAAGAGAGCTTTCTGACAATGTCGTTTCTTCCTGGCTAGATCAATTACTTTTCACATATTATAATTTCTGTTCAACCAAGGTTTCCTTCCAAGGGCTCTATCGTAAAAAATACCAAAATCCAACACCTCCACACTTTGCTCTTGCCATCACTCTGAAGTGAATCTTGGTCTCAATTGTCCACAATAACTTTTTTCAGAACTTTGCAGTAGGTACTACTTTGTGGTTTGCACCTTGCAGTGAGCCTCTTTAGATCAGATTGTGAAGTCACTGACACATCCATGCCTGCCTCCTGAAGAGTCTTTCTGATTTGTCGGACAGGTGTGGGTTTTTTTTCTTAATTTCTTCTTACCGCAAGACTTGCGCATGCAATTCCTACACGGATCACCCAATATTGATGTAAAATCCCTCAAATTGAAGGTGATTTGTTCCCTTGTCAGTCTGTACTTTAACCTCATATCCATGTTTTCATTTGAAAGCCAATGTGCTGGAGAACAGATCCAAAAGAACAGACAAAGGTAACACTGTCCAAATACTTATGGACCTCACTGTATATAGCCGCTCCCCCCACCCTTCTGAAAAACAAAAAATAAAAAAATATTCAGTTTTTCTTTTGCCAGCATTCATTGAGTGTTAGATTTAGGAGTACGTCCCAATATAAAATGAGGTTGGGGGTGTTCAGAGCGTGCCATTCAGGAGGTGAGGTGGGCCACAGTTGGGACCACCTGTATCTAACACTGAGTGCAGCATGCCAACAAGTCTGACAGTGACAAGGTAAAGCGGGGGGAGGAGTGGTCCTTACACTGCCTCGCTTGGCCAGAGAATCGCCGCAGTCTGTTGGCAAAGTTCGCTTGCTGGACTTTTTCTGTTCATGTTCGACTGCTTCTTCTACTATGGGATCAAGCCTCATCTAAACACACACCAGAGAGACTGGGATCAGTGTTTACACACACCAGAGAGTGACTGGGATCAGTGTTTTCACACACACCAGAGTGTGACTTGGATCAGTGCTTTTACACACACCAGAGAGTGACTGGGATCAGTGTTTTTACACACACCAGAGAGTGACTGGGATCAGTGTTTTTACACACACCAGAGAGAGAGACTGGGATCAGTGTTTTTACACACACCAGAGAGACTGGGATCAGTGTTTTTACACACACCAGAGAGAGAGACTGGGGTCAGCGCTTTTACACACACCAGAGAGTGACTGGGATCAGTGTTTTTACACACACCAGAGAGAGAGACTGGGATCAGTGCTTTTACACACACCAGAGAGAGACTGGGATCAGTGCTTTTACACACACCAGAGAGAGTGGGATCAGTGCTTTTGCACACACCAGAGAGAGACTGGGATCAGTGCTTTTACACACACCAGAGAGAGACTGGGATCAGTGCTTTTACACACACCAGAGAGAGAGTGGGATCAGTGCTTTTACACACACCATAGAGAGAGTGGGATCAGTGCTCTTACCCACACCAGAGAGAGAGTAGGATCAGTGTTTTTACACATAGCAGAGAGTGACTGGGATCAGTGTTTTTACACACAGCAGAGAGAGACTGGGATCAGTGCTTTTACACACACCAGAGAGAGTGGGATCAGTGCTTTTACACACACAAGAGAGGAAGGGATCCAGGTTTTTAAAGATATGAGAGAGTGGGATCAGAGCAATTAAAGACATCAGCAGACATTGGGATAAGTACCTTTAAAGACAACAGAACTATAGCAGGCTTTTCACATACAGTATATCAGAATGTTGCTTCATCTCAAGACATAAACAGTGTAGTCACATGACCAGCTATCCTGCTGCTGATTGGATACTGAATTGCCTATACTCTACAAAACCAACATGCTTCTGCTCAGAGGAGTGTCACACAGGGACAGATCTGCAGGGGGGTTCAATTAAATTAAAACTAAACTTATGAACCACTCTCTATCACAGTTTTTCTACATTTCCTTGCAATTCATATCTTAAATTTGCGCCATAGATTTGGGAAATAAATCCAAGTGGTAAGAAAACAAACATCTACAAATTTCTTGGTGTCATAGAGGCTGACTGCACGATCAGGACTGCATTTCTAACATGACACACAGTAGGTTGTGTTGGAGAGGGTGGTGGCATGGGACAACCGCTAAACATTTGGCCTGTGGATGTACAAATGTACCAGTTTTATAGGAATAAAGGTGCATGGCCATATTGGGTTGTGTGGCCAGCCCTGGCACTGCCCTCGCTGTTCCCCCAGAGGGCGCCGTACCTCAGACAGGATAGTGGTATCGTACGAGGGCTGGTACTTCTCCTTCTCCTGCGCCGTCCGCTTCTCCATCTTCTCTCTGTCCGTCTTTTGTTTCCGGTCGGCCCCTTTCGGCTGCTCGTTCCAAGCAGTGGGGGGAGGGGGCAGTTCAGGGACAGAAAGACATTGATAGGCAGGTCAAACACCAGCTGGCATGTACTTCCATTCAGATAAATAATCAACCCACAGCCACAATGTGTGGTTACACAACAAGCTCCCATTTTCCTATTAAAACCAACAAGCCATTCTCCCATAACACACCACTCTCTGCGCTCAGTAGTACATGACTGTAGTAGGATTGCACGTGACCGCCATTAAATGAGTCAACTGGAGCAAACCGCGATCCATTTGCATTAATTGTCAGTGCTTTATTTGATAGTTTTGTGCATTCACATTGCTTATTAGTTTTTATTAATACATTTAAGTGACTGGCAGTTGGACTGGCACAGAGCTGGGTAATCCTACCCTCTGGGCCCACAATTCTTTAGAATATCCATAGAAAATATAACTATACCTACATGTGAAACAGAAAAACAAAGCAAATGTCCCCCCACTGCACCCTATTCTAAAAGAAGGCATCAATTTCGGACCAGAACAATAAAAGAGGTTTTAAATTATGTAAATATGGTATTCACGCATGGTATTTATGATTTGGCTAATGTTATTGTTGTGTTTGATCAGTATTGTGAAAGGTTTGAACTGGTAAGATTTAAAACAACAGATTATCCAAAAAAGCATGACTGAGATGGGAGTTCACTCATTTGAGGAGATATAGAATGTGGGAAAGATAGGCCAGTATCACAAGTGTATTCTGAGTCACCTGTTTTTTGGTTCATCCATTTTTTTTGGCTTGATATTGAATAATAATGTTAACCCCCTATTACTGAAAGGCTCTTTATTAAACAAAAGAAGGGAATGTTGGAAAATATGGGCGAAGATTCATCGTCACTCAAAATGTAATGATTGTGACAGCCCTAGTGCTCAAAGACATTTATGACACAATATAGAACACATAAGGCAATGCTCCTTTTTACCCTCAGGAGAATGTAATCAACTAGTGACCCAAACGCGATAGGCTGGATTGTCAGAGGGGTCAAGTAGCCCGTTAACTAACCTGAACCAACTGTAGGGTTAAGTAGCCCTTTAACTAACCTGAACCAACTAAGGGGTTAAGTAGCCCTTTAACTACCCTGAACCAACTCTGGGGTTAAGTAGCTCTTTAACAAACCTGAACCAACTCTGGGGTTAAGTAGCCCTTTAACTAAACTGAACCACACAGCTGTGCATACAGGCTTTAACCCTTAACACGTTACTTAACCTGAAACCACTTCAGTGAGCACAACGCTGTATAAACAGTCCTATAGTTTTTAACCCTTAACATGTCACTTAACCTGAAACCACTTCAGTAAGCACACAGCTGTACAGGTTTATAGAGTATGACTGCAGGACTTAAACACTTCGACCGGGCAGCTGCCCCTCCTAACGGCATCTCCTCACCTTAAACACTTTGACCTGGCAGCTGGCGGAGTGCAGGTGATCGGTGTAGTCGCCGCCCTCGTTCTGTCTGAAGGTGTCGATCTGGATGCGGAAGGGCACGCCCTTCTCCCCGCCGTGCTTGCGCGGTGTGAACTCAGTGCTGATGCAGTGCACCTGTTACAGACGAACGCACACACCACGCAGAATGCAGCCCTTTACAACGCTGAAGCTGGACTCATCCCCGCTCCCGACGCTTTATACTCAACTTGCGCTGTAATCCTCCCACCCAAAAGCACAGTCATAAAGACTCCCCCGATGTGCAGACGCAGCCCAAACCCGTGACATCATCTGGACCACGAGTTTGAAGAAGCAGCTTTCACAAGCAGTGTTATGAATGAACCGTGGCAAGCTGTAATGATATCTGGGCACCAGTTGGTGGCGCCAAATCTTACATCTTCAGAAAGCAGAGAAATTCCCAAGAATAAAGTGAAATTTGTGGATCGAGTGCAGGCTTGTGTGGGGCCGGGATAGGGTCACTGCTGACAGGGCCTACCTGCACGAACACGGACGCTCGCTTGGAGAGATCCCACAGGAATTCGGCAGCGTTGAGCTGGGAGGGGTTGGTCCTCGGGTCGATGATGCCCACGGACAAAGGGATATCTGGAGGGTGGAGGGAGTCATCACATGGACGCATCACATGGACATTACCACACTTCTTTACGGTTGCTTTGGTAGTATGACAACACTGCTCCTATGGTTCCCAGCTACAATACCATGACTGAAGGCAGTGTCAGTTTCACACTCACTGAATGGTTCTACATATTTTCAAATATGGTGCTCTTAAAGGAAACCGAGAGACACAACGTTTTAATTGTTAATGTCCGATACCCATTTACTGTAGTTACTGTAGTTATTTTTGATTAGACGTACAGTATACATTTAATGCACCCCAGAGAACGTTTCCTTAAAAGGGTTGCATGTGCTCAACCCAAAATAGATGGCGTGACTCAATCCCATGATCCTGTAACATGTTAACAACATGTTCCAGGTGTCAGAATGACACCCGTGTGCTGGTCATGTTTCACTTTTCAGCCACGAGCCTTACCCTACTTTAACCTTGTGAAGATGAGGTTTTTTCAAAATGCCAAGTCAGTGCATGCTAAGTCTATTCCATTACTTTCAGTAGTGATTGTTACATCAGCGCATTTCTAGAGCTATAAGTTCAGTTATATCTCAATAAATAAGAGTGATGGTCTGACAGTGTAGGAGCTGTTAGTCGGCATGTCCAGTTTACATTGCACAAGCGTAAAGAAGGGACCACTGGAGAGATTCTTAGTGTTACAAAGTGGAGACTGAGCTGCTGAAGACAGAAACACGACCAACTCTAAAGTGGAGGCGTTTGCACTGGGTTCAACTGCATGTGCACTGAGTCTGAAAATGGGGCTAGGATGCAGCAGGGGCTCGATTTTAGTGACGAAGCTCAGCTCACCTATGTCCATCAGCCTGTCGCCGGGGCGATTCCACCTCCACCCCTCCAGCTGCTGGTGCTCCATGTACTGGAGCCGGCGGTCGTGGAACACCACACGCACAATGCTCTTTAGAGACAGGAGAACAGCCAGGTTAGCATCATACTGACTGTTCACATATACACAGCAGGAGAACAGCCAGGTCAGCATCATACTGACTGTTCACATATACACAGCAGGAGAACAGCCAGGTCAGCATCATACTGACTGTTCACATATACACAGCAGAACAGCCAGGTTAGCATCATACTGACTGTTCACATATACACAGCAGAACAGCCAGGTTAGCATCATACTGACTGTTCACATATACACAGCAGGAGAACAGCCAGGTCAGCATCATACTGACTGTTCACATATACACAGCAGAACAGCCAGGTTAGCATCATACTGACTGTTCACATATACACAGCAGGATAACAGCCAGGTCAGCATCATACTGACTGTTCACATATACACAGCAGGAGAACAGCCAGGTCAGCATCATACTGACTGTTCACATATACACAGCAGGAGAACAGCCAGGTTAGTGTCACACTGACTGTTCACATGCAGTGTTCCAGAGAACGCCTCTTATCCTGGTTAGGATCATACTCCAATAAGCGATTTACATTCTCTGCGTGATATTCCGGTTCTCAGAGTATCCAAAAAGTAGTAAGTCCTGTAAGGACATGTATGAAATTGATAACTCTTGCTAGAAATACTCAGTATTGTGTCATATTCTTATTATTTGTGAGCATGTAAACAGGCACTGACAAGCAAATGTAAACATGAAAGAGTTTGTGAATTGTATGCTTGTTCTTTATCAATTTTAAAGGGGTTTTAAAGTGTGGTGTGCAAAACAACAGGAATCTTCCTGGATAAGAAAATAACTGAAAATAATGTGTTCCTGTATATTGTCAGACACAGGATATGCATGCACCCTATCTGTGAGTACTTTTTGTTTTTGTGTGTGTGTGTGTGTGTGTGTGTGTGTGTGTGTGTGTGTCATATGAGACTCCAGTATGTTAGGGCAGTGAAAGGTGAGATGTCCCGCTCCTCGTCCAATCAAACAGCTTTGGGCTGAGCACTTCCTCAAATAGGAAACCGCAGTAACCACCCCGCCCCTCTAAACCACAAGCGCAAGCTGGGCCACTCCCAGCCATAGACAGAGCAGCTGAACCAGCCCTTGCACCCAGAGCAACGTTATGCAAAGTGAGTCAGCGTAACAGGCGGGAACAGGTCAACCTCATAAGGTTTGAGGCCTTGAGTGTGCATGAGCCCCTTCAGGCAGGCCAGATCTAGATCCAGACCAGGGGTGTCCAATTTTAAGCAAAAAGTGTCAGCATGGGTGCAGGTTTTAGCCTAGCACTAAGACATCTGATTTAGCTTATCCTAACCCGCTTATCCTGAAGAGGGAGGCTGGAGCTTATCCCAGCATACATTGGGCGAAAGGCAGGAATACACCCTGGACAGGTCGCCAATCCATGACAGGGCACACACACCATTCACCTATGGGCAATTTAGACTCTACAATCAGCCTAACCTGCATGTCTTTGGACTGTGTGAAGAAACCGGAGTACCCGGAGGAAACCCACGTAAACACAGGGAGAACATGCAAACTCCACACAGAGAGGCCCCGGCCGACGGGGATTCAAACCCAGGACCTCCTTGCTGTGAGGCGGCAGTGCTACCCACTGCACCATCCGTGCCGCCTGCTTTAGCTTATCATAGTTTTAATTGAAGACCAGGATTAGTTGATAAGTTAATTAGTTGACATGGGCGACGCAGAGCCGGGCCATAAGCAAAAACACACCCACACCGGCCCATGTTGGATAGGACTGGACACCCCTGATCCAGATCTAGTATTTCTACATCTACGTTCTCCTGTGTGCCCCCAGGTCAGCGGGTTTCCACCACGCACCTTCACATTCTGACTGTTGAGCTCCGGTAGCTCCCCCATCTTCCGGTTATCCAGCATACGGATTTCATAGGACTGCCCTTGTGGGGAGAGGGAAAACAGAGACACACGTGAGGAAGCAGCCGTTTCTCCCACACAGAACACACGCTTCTGACACAGCCTCGCTGACCCACGCACCGCACACAAAGGTGCTACGCTCTAAAACTGCCACTCACACCCGGGGACAGGAGACTCAACAAAACCATGTAAACAGATACAGAAGTATTAATCTCACTCTTTACAGAATGGCAGGAGGAGGCTCAGTCACCTGCTATATCACTGTCATAAAACTGGATGCTATACACAAAAGGCATTCTATGCACCTGGGTGGCAGATGAATGCATTTGTAAAAACAGCAACCGGATTCCATGGAGCAGACAAATACTGTCTTGGAACAGGAGAAAGGGCACAGTGTGGAGGGGCTGACCTTATGAAGTCTGCACCACTCCCTACTGCAAATACACTGCACATAGTAAAGGTAGCTGTGGGTGATGTGGTATCACTGTGGTTAAGGTAGGTGTGGGTGATGTGGTATCACTGGTTAAGGTAGGTGAGGGTGATGTGGTATCACTGGTTAAGGTAGGTGTGGGTGATGTGGTATCACTGGTTAAGGTAGGTGAGGGTGATGTGGTATCACTGGTTAAGGTAGGTGAGGGTGATGTGGTATCACTGGTTAAGGTAGGTGAGGGTGATGTGGCATCACTGTGGTTAAGGTAGGTGAGGGTGATGTGGTATCACTGGTTAAGGTAGGTGCGGGTAATGTGGTATCACTGTGGTTAAGGTAGGTGCAGGTACTGTGGTTCTCACCTTGGTTAAGGTAGGTGAGGGTCTCATCGTGTAGTTTGACAGCCGGTGATGTAGAGGCACACAGCACGTACTGGAATGGAGGGTTTTTGGTCTCGGGTTCCGGGGGCAGGCTGGAGTCTTCCTGTTTGAATATGGGCAGCGCAAGAACATCACTGGGGAGGGAGAGAAAATAGGAGAGAGGGGGGGGGTGAGAGACAGTATACTTCGACCCCAGCCTGACCCACACCCAACATGTTATCAAGTCATCCATCATCAGTCAGTGACACTTTTCAATGGTTCCCCTTAAAATTTCAGCCAAATCAGTGCCCTCACAGACAAGACACCGAAAGGGTAGAGTAGTTTACTACAGAGCATGCCAATAAATTCACTATTCCATATTGAATGTTTTTAAAAACCAAGATACATGGGTTATGGATGGAAGGAAAAAAGAACAGAGCCTTTATTCCACCCACACATTTGGGGTAAACGCAGACGGAGTCAGATGATTCCTTTTTAAAACGCACTTTCAGCTGTACTTCCCACTTTCCCCCTGGGTGATACGGCAGACAGCGATGAGCAGCAGCCGTTAAATCCCTGTAATGGCCTGTCAGCATGGTAAGTGCAGGGCTGAGAACAGGCCAGGAAAAGAGCCAGCCCAAGGCCGGTATGAGGCACTCCTGGGCCGAGGGCGAGGATCACACAGTGCCGGCAGCTGGAGGACACGTTCCTACAAACAGACAGTGTTGCTAAGCAGCATGGAGTTTTATTCCACCCCCCCTGTCTGATGCCAGCTTGTCCTCGTTTCACCCCTGGCAGTGCTCTGGGGGTGTGTTACCGAGCACACATCCAAACTCCCCCCCTTACAGGGGCAGGACCTTACAGCATGCCAGGGTCACTGTCACTTCCTGCACTCTAATCTTGAGCAGCAGGAAGAAGAAGAAAGAAAAAAAAGAAAAAAAAATCTACATCAAAACAAGGGAGGAGCCATTTCAGTGGCGGACGTTTGCACTTTGAGCTCTTTAAAAAAAGACACCTATCCATCTCTCCCTCTCCCACACATATACATACACAGATACACATACACACACACACGCAGGATACTGAGAGCAGTATACTGAGGCTACAGTCAGGTGTTTTTCACCCACTTGCCCTCTACAGCTGCAAGATCAAAGCTGTACACAGGAGTAAAGAGAGCAGCGTGGGCTTGTCTGGTTTGTGCTTTGTGCAGCGGAACTGAAGGGGGGAAAAAACGTGGTTTCCGTGCAGACACAGACATCAAGCAGACAGCCAACATGTCAGCAAGGCCCCTGGGTCCTCCCACCCATCAGGCCCCTGAGGATGTTACACTCTGTGACAGTTGGTGGGCAGCTATCCAATTATTACCCTGGCATGGCTAGCCGCAGTGCACAGAACACTGAAGCCAAGAAACCTGAAGCCCTGGTATGAACACCAGCCTGTCTAGTCTCGCTGCCTACGTCAGACCTCAACGCACGTTAATGACAGTCTGTGGCAGCTGCCTGTCTGAAGGTTTCCATGGGCAGGATTCTCTTAACAGACACTGTGGACGGCGCAGACTGGTAAACCAGCTGAACGCTTCAGCCGGTTCTCTTGTTTGTGGTTAATCTGCACAAACCGTTCCCAAGGAAGCCCCATGGCAAAATGATGCTAATTTAGGAAATCAACTTGGGGCTCAAATGCTCAGGATGCAGCCCAAGTGGTGAGCTCCTGGGAGACACCGAAGGTCAGCTCACAGCGTCTTAACACAACAGCGGTGGCTTTATGGAGCAGCAGTGAATTCTGAGGAGTGCTTACTCCTATTATGGCCACAGGTTGATAGGCCACTCCAGTTCAGCCTTTATACCTGCAGCAGATGTGGTTTAATGCACACAGCTAGCACACTACTTCTACATCACGGTAGCTGAACCCACAGTCCCTGGATTACACCCCCCCCCCCCCCCCCAGAGACCATCCGGGACTCCGGGACTCATTTAGCAAAATGCTGATGGAAAAGGGAGGAGTTTGAGATGAGAGCTGAGAGTTTTGGGCTGAAGTCTGCCGTTTATTGTGGTCGGCTTAAGACTGTGGAAGCAAAGGCATGTGATGTGTTTAACTTGGATGTGGGTGGCAGGGTGTCAGAATGCAGAGAGGATTTACAGCAAATTCCATATACCGGGAGAGGAAGCAGACAGGATTTGTGCATTTAAGTAAAAACCAGAAGGGCCATCGACGCTAGCTATGGTAATGCATTTTCTGCATGTAACAGGAAATGCACAATGAACTGAGGAAGGAATCCGGAAGGAATCTGGAAACTGGATAACATCCGACGGAAAGACGTTTACCCTCTCAGCCCCACACCCTGGAACAGCCATGTGACGCCGGCAGCCAACACTGCCACCGTGTCATAGGGGTTGTCACACTTCATTCTGGAAAGGCACTGCTGTGGGACAGACGGACACCGCTGTGGGACAGAGATACACTGCTCTGGGACGGACAGACAGACACTGCTGTGGGCCAGGACCTCACAAAAGCAGCGGGCACCTACACTCTCCTGAATCAACTGTGGGGTTTGCGTGTGGATGCAGCTGCATCAAACAAAGGTGGGAACCAGACATGTTCAGCTCCAAGTTGGGGACCAAATTACAAAAAGAAAATGCAGGCAAAATGGCAGCAGGGGTTGTTATAACACCCCACAGCATGGGGCTTCACAGGCAGCCCAGCACCAGAGAATGCCAAAATCACACAAAAATGTCCAGGGATGTGCTCTCGATTCTCTGCTTCTCCAAAGCAAGATCTCAAAGTGCCGGCAGTACCAGCTACCTGTGCTTGCGCTTATTAGCAACACTACAAGCCAAGCAGCCTACTACGGACAAGCTGCAGGTGACCGAGCAGGAGGAGAGATAATCTTTACTAATGACAACAGGTAACCTGGTACAGGTAGCTTGTGGTAACTGAAGGTAGCACTGCATAATGGTGACATCAGCTGTGCCGTGCCTCTAGACCCCGCCGCACACACAAAGCCAAGGCCTAGGCTCACTGACCCACTGCTGGCAGCTAGGAGAATATGTGTTCTCCACATTTCCAAATCAGAAATGGACTTCGAGCCAAGCGGGGGAATGTGAGATGGTGGAGTGTAGGAAAGTACGCACTAGGAACCTGACACAGCTCCTGACATTTTAACCTGTGGAATGAGGAAACCGCAACCGTACTTCAAGCACGCAGCTGACCATGTGAACCAACTGATAATGCTGAAGGTGTTTTTTCCACTTCAACATTTACCCCCCCCCCTCCTCCATATCATGGAATCATTATATTATTCAATTGTGTTGTAGATTTAATTTGAAATTGATAAAATGGCCTTTTCCCCCATAAATCTACGCTCAATAACCCATCATAAGAAAGTGAAAACATTTTTGGGGGAAATTTTTACAAATTTATAAAAAATCTAAAACTGAAATCTCCAATAACTATTCAGACCCTTTACTGTGGCACTCCAAATTGTAGTCAGGTGCATCCCGTTTGCTTTAATAATCCTTGAAATGTGTTGTGAACTTGACTGAGTCCACCTGTGGCAAATTGAATTGATTGGACATAGTTTAGGAAGGCACCCACCTATGTCTTTAAGTCCACAATTCACACTGCATGTCAGGACAAAAACCAAGCCATGAAGTCCAAGGCACTCTCTGTAGACCTCCCCAATAAAGGTCAAATGTATTTATAAAGCAACCAGAAGTTGACCAAAGTGCTGTAAAGAGTAAGAGTAAAAGTAAAAGTTTAAAAATGACATCATACAAAACAGAAACAACAAAAGACACGACAGCTTAATCTCCAAAAACTAGAGAGAAAAAGGGTCTTTAAATGTTTGAGAAGTGGGGGCAATTAAAATATGAAGAGGCAGAGCGTTCCACAGCTTCGAGGCAGCCACTGAAAAGGCTCGATCACCTTTCAGTTTAAGACGCGAACGTGGAACTGAGTAGTTGGGTAGAGCCCTTGTTGTTTGCCTTTATTTGTAAATAGAGCTGTGTATCCTCGGTGTAACAGTGGAAAGCAATGTTGTAACACAGAATGACAGAGAGAGAGAGTAGGGGCTAAAATGGAATCCTGGGGGACCCCACGGGAAATGGGAGCAGAGGAGGATGAGGAAGGGCCTTGGTGACAGAAAACGTTCTGTTTCTAAAATAAGACCATTCGAGGGCTGCACTCTGAATGCCCACCAGATGCTTGAGACAGTTGATCAAGATGCTATGGTCCACCATGTCGAAAGCAGCATTAAGGTATGCCAGGGTCAGACAGGCACAGTCCCCAGAGTCGACAACAAGCAAAAGATCATTTGCCACTCTTAGCAAAAGCTGATTTAGTGTTGTGGAGTGCTCTAAATCCTGATTGAAATATTTCAGAGTGAGTGAGTGGTTAAAAAAGACTGGAGTTGGGAGAGGACATCCATTTATTATGGACAGAATACTAGGGCCAATTACATCAAATGCCTTTTTGAGAAGGTGAGATGGCATTTTGTCCAGAAGGCAAGTCGATGTAGGTGCATAACTATCCCTCAAGCCAGAGAGAGACAACGGCTCAAATTCTTTGAACAGCAGAGTGCAAAGGAGAGAAATTGATGTCAAGAAATGAAGGCGAGATGAGTGATCTGATATCATCAATCTTACTGATAAAAAAACTGGAATGTTTTCACAGATGTCTGAAGAAGAAACAGGACCAGCGGCAGGATTTAGGGGAGCTTATGGTATGGAAAAGGGCTTTTGGATTTTTAGCAATAATCTCAGCAAAGTGCTTGACTCGAGCTGATTTTACAGCTTCCTGGTAATTGAGCTTGGACACCAGGACTCTTTCTAGAGTTAGCCGTCCAGCCAAACCAAGCAGAGCTTTGGACGTCCCATGCAGAGATGCGAGAACCTGCCGGAAGGACAACCATCTCAGCAGCACTCCATCAATCGGGAGAAGTCTCTGACTGTCCTTGAGTGACCTAGCCAAAGCCCAGACTAATATCACATAGCACATCTGTGGAAACCTGAAAATGGCAGTTCACAGACGGTTCCCATCCAATCTGACAGAGCTTGAGAGGATCTGCCAGGAAGAATGAGACAAACTGCCCAAATTCAGGTGTGCAAATCTTGTAGAGACTTACCCAAGAAGACTCAAAACTGAGTTGCTGCCAAAGGGGCTTCTACAATAATGAATACATATGCAAATGAGAGATTTCCGTTTTTGATTTGTAAAACATGTTTTCACTTTGGGTGAAAATGTTTCATTATGGGTTATTGAGTGTAGATTGCATCCGAATACTGTCTGAAGCCAATGTATCTTCCTTTGGAAAGGGGTAAATACAACTAGGCCTAAACCCTTCCCTAGAGGATAATGGTAAATGTCATTGGATTTTCTACAATTAAACTTGTATTCCAAACTCCAGTTAAATATATGCTGATGGTGACTACAAGATTAAAGACTGGTGCTTTTCAAATAATAGACCTAGTAGGTCTCCTCTAGGATCGTTTCAACAACTCTACTGTATCAGACAAGAAACTGAGTCTTTCTTGGGACCCCAATAAGCTGAGCCTAGGAAACCATTAAGAATGGATGCCATTACACCCAAGTAATCGTTCTACCTGTATGGAGATGAGTACTCAGCGCGAACACATTTTTGGGACAACGGCGATGGTGCATCATTATGTTCAGGAACCCATTACAATTCTTTACATCACTTTCATGACAAATTAAACTGAACCGCCTATGGCTGTAAGAAATAACACCACACACTTCAGCCCATCAACTGTAAGAAAATGTAGTGATGCTCAATGGGGTTTTTAATTTACCCAAATAAGGATACTTTTCATACTGAATCAGATCGGACCCATGAATGTGAAAAGGAGTAAAAAGTACATGCAATGACATGTACTTTGAACATTTAAAGGGGTGGCCTGCAGGACAGTGGTTAAGGTAAATGACTGAGACACCCAAGGTCGGTGGTTCTAATCCCAGAGTCCGCACAGCCGTTGGGCCCTTGAGCAAGGCCCTTAACCCTGCATTGCTCCAGGGGAGGATTGTCTCCTGCTTAGTCTAATCAACTGTACATCGCTCTGGATAAGAGCGTCTGCCAAATGCCAATAATGTAATGTAATGTAAAATATCTGCATTTTTAAAATCATTTTCTTTCCCAATTAACAGGTAACTCGTGCCAGGATATACACATTCCAAGTTTACTTTTTTCAACAAAGGGGCAAAACTTTCAAGATTGATTCTAGTGGCCACATCCGTTTTTGTCTGTGTAATTTAAAAGTCTATGCATTCGGTCTGTGTGTTTAAGGGGAGGTAACGGCTTTAAAATGGGCACCACTTTAACCTGTAGCTATACGTAACTTACTACAAAGACCCAGATACTTTCAATGCAGCACCTTTAGGGAGGCAATGGTCTGAAAATGATGAAGAATGGAGAATATGAGTGATGTGAATACGTGACTTTAACAAGGAATAAACTAAAAAATATATATACCTAATCAGAAGGATAAACGCAACAAGTTAGAAGAGGGGCGAAAAAGTTCACAAGCATGGTAAGGTTAGCAAGTAATTTTAAGCAAGGAGCCAAATTAAAAAATAGAAGAAAAGTATTGTTATAATATCAGCGCTGAATGTGTGACGTCCAGAAAACTAGAAAGCAATGTGCTTTACTAGCAAAGGTCCTTTCTTGATAAGGGGCTGTTTAGAACAGTGTGTTCCTCTTTCGAGGCCACCAACTATTACGCGACTCCTGACTAGCGGATAGCTGCAAGTAGCTCGTCACCCTGATAAATTGGCAAGTAAACTTGAACTTGCAATAAGCCGGTAGCTTTGGGGAAATTTAACTCACTGTCTAGACACAAACACGGACAGCTAAGAAACAGCATGTAAGAGAACGTTAGTAGTATGTACCATTCACCTCATACTGTAAGCGCCAGCTCCAAGTTCCTGACCAATTCCAGACAGGCTAGCATCGAAGTCGTGTATAAGTCCAGATTCGATCGTAGCATTATCCATCTTCAACACCCATGCCATCGCTCCCAAATCTCCTTTCTCCTCCTGGTCTAAGCGTAGAGTCGCCAGCTTCCCTTTCAGTTTGTGATTTTGCTATATTAACTATTGGCTGTCTAAAGTAAAACAAATCCGGGAAATAATAAAAAGTGTTTCCAAAAGCGTCCATATGATGTTAATTTAGTGAATAACGCAATTCATAACGGTAAGAATTGGAATTTTGAGTTTGCTTCGGAATTATAGATTAACTTGTCAAGGATCATTTGAGGCTTGCGAAGCTGAAGTCTAACGAAACCAACTCAAGTACCAGCGACTGTAACGTTACGTTAGCTAAACAAGTTAAGCTTGTTAACCGCCAACAAACGGAATTCAAACTATTGGAGAAGTAGCTTTACAATAAATAAATTACTAATAACTTTGCTTGCAAACGATTTTGTCACCAAACTTTTAGCTTGCTAGATACGCAAAGAGCGACCGAGGGCGACTTCTGAAGTATTCCAATATTAGCCAGGCGTTTACTTTGGTTATCTACCAAAATATCACAATCATAATGTTAGAGCGAGCTGGGATATCGCACACTCAGCCTATGGTGCAAAACGTATTCGAATCATGCAGTTAAATTTCACCCTATGCAACACTGCAGCCCAATCCACCGTAGCGATTTCTGTCCAGAAAAGGCGACTTATTGCAACAATCTACAGACTTCCTGGTGGTAGACAGCGTACACACCGCACGCGCACGCGACGCTCGCAGACGTATTCCTTGCTTGCTAGCCAAATCAGTTTGCTTTCATTCTGTTCCAACCATCAAGGCTACGTGCCCCTTGTTCTGCGTTTCTTCCGAAATTTCTCTCCTTTTCTCATCGCGCGTACAGCAAAACTGTTCCAAAGTCAGGAACTGGCGTGAAATAATACGGAAAGACAGATTAAAAATATTCCCCTGCTATGCAATTTCCATTGCTTCCGATGCGACATTAACATGGCCTCCTGTAATACTGACGCAAAACCTTTCGACCCCGACTGCAGAGGGAGGTACCATGTGCAAGGCATCCAATTACAGTGCAAGTTTCTCGCGGCAAGCCAACCATAAATGTATAACATTGGTTGAGTTGGTTGACACTCTCTGGCCCAGCCTGAAAAAATATAAATCGTATTATATATGATGTAGCCTGTTATCGATCCTTTCTTACCTGTTCAGCATAAAGTTCGCTGCTTTTCTAGCTTCGGATAGAGATAAATGATGGCCTCCGAAACATATAATATCTAGATATTTAAGTTCATAGGCTATATTCCCCAAGACCATTTGCAAATATGTACATTTCCGAATTTGTTTTAGGCTATATTCCACAAAACATGTGCAGACACGGACATTTCTGAATTTTCAACCACCACTAATAGGCCAACAAATTTCCCTCAATTATTCCTGAACTAATAACAAACTCGCGATTAAGGAAAAAAAAAAGTATGACAAAGTCCAATGGCTGATACCTACTGTAGCTAGATAACAACCAAGACAAATGTACTAAGACTAAACAGATAAGAAGTAGACATAACACAATTGCTAAAATATTATGTTTGTGAGAAAAAGAATGCAAAACAGCAGGTTTCTGTAAGCCAAGAGATTTGTTGCTGGCAAGACTCATTTTTTTTAAACACATTTTTGCTCACTGGTGGCCTATATCAGTGGTTCTCAACCTTTATGCCCCTGTGTCCAAAAAACCCCAAAAAAACACAGTTTACACGGTTCAACAAAATGTCCACATGCGCCTGAAGGAAGCTTCAGATACCCCTCCGGCATTCACAGAAGTAGACAAGTGTGTGCAAATGTTGCATGAATGCATAAAAAACCTGATTGCGATTGTATTGTTGAAATTACACACGTCTCAAATTCACACTCATCTCATTTTTATTTAACTTTTTTTGCTTAGTTGCAATTTGTAATTTTGCTTAGTTGCCAATTCTGCTGACTTGTCTATGGTCCTTCTACAGTAAGCATATAAATAAAAACAAATGCAACTGAATGCTGCCAGAAGCAATGGATGTTGCGGTATATGACAATCTATTAAAGAAAGCGATATTGCCAAGTATTTTAAGAGAGGACATGACCATGTTTGAATGAGGGCATTGATGTGGGAAACGGGACAGGTAAGAGGAGTGTAAAAAAAAAAAAAACTAAAAAAAAAATTAAAAAAAACACCACGGGTCAGGACAGGGCTTATTATTGACAGCGATGTCCTGGCATGAACCTTCCCGGGCCCAGCCATGTGGGGGGTGGGGGACCTTGCCATGGTACATTGGGCTGGCATCCTGCCCCCATCTCCAAAATCTTACCATTTTCCATCCCAGCTTGTTTTACAACCTTAATTCCCAGGTCAAGCACTACAGAGAAGTAGATTACAAATAATAATAATAATAATAATAATAATAATACTGCTGATTTAAGTTAGCTCAGCTTAAATATTATAACATCAAGTAGGCTACTCCAGATTCAGATATTTTAAATAGAAACACTGATGATTTATTCATAAACAAAATGTCTGTGAAGGCATAATTTATCTATCTATGATGTAGCCCTAGAAAATATCAGTGGTAATATTTAATAAGAAAAACAATATTACATAGTCAAATTATTTGAAACGATCTAACTCCTTGCATTCATTTTAGCCATTACTTGTGCGAAAATAAAAGTGCAGAATGTATATCCTCTTAACGCACTTGCTTGGCTTAGAACCACATCTTTTGTTCGATTTACAACACATTAATTAGTAAAAAAAAATATATAAAACTGTTACATAACCCACAAAGGGATTTGGGTGTTGAAAAACATTAAGTGAGTAAAGTGAATTCAAAGATAAGATATTGCATTATTATTTCAGGTAAAAGTCCACTAACTCTGTGTTGTAAAAAGACATTCCCCCGGGGCAATTCAAATTACTCAAAAGTATGGGTACTGGGAAAATAAGAAATAGAAAGGAATTCAACCAGTCACATGAATTTATGTCATCATCAATTGCAAGTACAGACATATTGAAATGCAAGAGATCACTGTGAGGTGCTTCTATGAACACACATCCAACTGCCTTCTAAAAAGTCAAGCAGCTTTTGGTTTGAATTGTGGACTGTTCCAATCTGTAATAGTTGCTCCCACTCACAATTTACTGGGTGAAAATGCTGATGTTGTTTCAGGACAGGCTACCACACACTCAGAAATAAAGGTGCCTAAAAAGGTACAAATGCTTGTCGATAGGTACATAAGGGTGTACCCCTAACCAGGAATATAAAACCAATTTGTACCTCTTTTTGCTAGGAATACTTATTAATTTGTACCCAAAGATAACATTACTGCACCTTCAGGGCACCTTTGGGAAATTTGGTACAAAAAGTACCTCCACTGTCACTTTTTGAGTTCACATGGGGTTTGCAACTAAGTGTAAATGGCACTGAGCAACAGTTAGACTGCTTTTGAACTTACCTTTCAAGAGGTGCAATGCTTGATTGCATCCTCAAAATACAGTCAATCAACATTTCGAGGAAACTGAGTAAACCTTTGCACCAGCAACACTAACCCTCAGGATCTCCCGTGGTCCACTAGATCAGGTTACTCCAATGTGACCATGGGGCGGCATTGCTGCCCACTGACGGGTGTGAGGGCTGTATGCCACAGCCATAAACAAGCCAAACAAGTTCATAAAAATATCTAAATGAATATTAATGAATACAAACGAAAATATATTTTCCAAACACAAGTCAGTTTTTGGATAGCAAAGGGAAATTACGTAAGATTAGTAGATGTTTTCGTGTTATTTTCCTTAGCCTTGACTAATAGTATAGAGTTTCAAAACCAATTCCAGAGAAGATTGACGAGTGTTTTTCTCTAACTCTAAGTTACATTTACAGAATAGTACGCGCATGAGGTATTTTCCTGCGTCTTATCTTCATGTAAATTAAGCTTTAAAAAGTTATATCATGCATGTAGCAGAATAGGCTATCTAAGTTAGCCAACACAGTCAAATTTTCATTCTGCTTTACAAATATAACCAAGTAGCCTCGCGGGTATGCATTCGTGCTCACAAACATGTGGCAAAACTATTGATGTTTTTATACATTATTATTTATTTATTATTTATTAATATTAAATATTTATTATTTTTGTGTTGGGTATACTCTAGATATGTTTGCTATATACAGTATGGATCTATGTACACACACTGTCGGCAAGTTATGACTCACAAACTGCGCAGTCAGCGCATTCTGCAATAGCCGAATAACGCATGAACTCATGAAATAAGTAATAGCACTTTGTTGTATGAAAAAGAAAAACAAGACACCGCAGCAATATTGCCAAGTACTTTAAGTGGATATGATATCAAACCACAATGAGGCTACATTTCTATGGTAAACGACATGTTAAATGTAATTAAATAAACAGTAGTATACGAAATCACACTCCGGCGTTTGGTCATTACATTTGTTTTTCTTTCTTACCGCATATAGTTGCAGTCGGTGTGTTGCTGCTGAGGTTGAAAGTGCTCCGTGTAAGACTGCCAGAACAGCATTTCCGAGAACCAGGGACACACACAGTGAATACAAGTGATCACCGACCGAAAAGGCGTACAATGTCCGAGTCTTTGATTATCAGAGATTTATCTTGAAATGTCAGTAGCCTACCATACGCGTGCAACTCCTGTCGATAAGTAAATTATTACCCCAGAGTTTCGAGGAATATCTGGGATAACACGAGGCTACAACGTAACTTGTCGACGTCTTTGCGCATAACACTTTCTCATCGACCACTTTCGGTGGTTTTCCATTGGCTTGTGAGCAACTGGACCCATACAAGTAAGAGCAAAGGAAGGTCGTTCACTGCGCAGCGTTCTCTACTTTAGTTAAAAACCACTTTACAGATAGGTGTTCGCCACTGTGGGATCTTACACCCGCTAAAATCAGAGTAACCGACAACAATCTGCTTACGGCTAGCATGCTGTCATTCTGCGCAAAGCTATCCAGGGTGCTGAAGCACGGAATCACGTGTATGTTGTAAGTGTAGCTGGGAGGGTCCACTTGTAAGTAAATGTTTTTGCGAGTAGAGAATGACCTCACGCTGAGACCCGTGTCCCCGCACAAAATGGGGAAAAAAACCGACAAAAACAATTTCACACGTTAGCTTATTGGTTGTGACTTTTTACGCAGACTAACATATACAAATACTAAGGCTATTTTAACCTGTAAACTGGATCAATAGCTGTAGCATATCCTTATTCTTGAACCGGTCCATAATGTGATCTCATTTTAAAACAACTGTTGTCCAGGAGAAAACGACACATTGTCAAGGTTCTGTACAATTTTATTTCCGGTATATCCACAACTATGCACGGGTATATAAATACACAAAGAAACCAGAAGTGAAAACTAGAATGTTACACTCACAAGCAACAAAACAAAAGGAGAGAAAAAAAACATCTGTTAAAGAGGAAAAAGGGTGACGTTGACACCATTTTGCCATTCAAGTCTGTAAATACATTTCTACAAATTTTCCATGGAAGAAAAATGACTAATTTTGCAACAACAGAAAATAGGATTAATTCAGCCACTAGCCATCTGGCCACTCATTAAAATCTTTTCAGTATCTGACTGAACTCCCGGTAAAGCAAATGGTGTTGGGAAGGTGTTGCTGACAGAGATTTGACAGACAAAATAGACAAGAGAGAGATGGGGTGTGTGTGTGTGTGTATGTGTGTTTGTGTGTGTGTGTGTGTGTGTGTGTGTGTGTGTGTGTGTGTGTGTGTGTGTGTGTGTGTGCAAACGCAAGGGATAAGTTTTGTGGATACAATATGTGACCTGAGCAGGCATCCCAAAACAGGACTTTGCTCATCTGTCGCTGTGCCTAATGACATCATAGGATAACCATGGTTACAGGGATATTCCCAAGTGCATCACATATGAGATTGGACAGGGAAACTGTATGAAACATTGTGATCGGTGAAGCAATGTTTCCCTGCCTGTCCGGTGGAGTTGTTAACAGCAGTAAGGCTGTTCAGGCTAAAAGGGAAACTTTACAAAATGTACCGTACTTGTGCTACATTGGCACCACCTAGAAGGTCATGACCCCACTCGGACCTCACCTTGCACCTCAGACGGCACAGTGAAACACGAACACAGTGCCAGGGCTGCGGTTATGTTTTTAGATATTTTTACCAAAAGGGCTCACACTAGAAGTGTGGTGAAACTGTAGGGCACACCACCCCCACCGAGGCTTTAGAGCGTGGGGAGAGCCCGTTTACCTGGATCTAGAGGTGTACACGGGAGGGAAAGCATCCCACACAGGCAGGCTGGTCTTGTCGTGAAGAGGGGAAGATGATGGAGAATGAAAGTGGAGAGAAGGGGACTTCTTGCTGACGTGGTTCCGCACTCCCTGAACTTGCTGGTGACGTAGCAGCTCAAACTGCACACAGTCCTGCTTGTACACGTTTAGCATTTTTGGACGGAGCGCCGATTGAAGCGATCGTGCCACGTAGCCGCAGCGAAACGTTCAGCTTCCTGCAAGGCGCACAAGCCCGCTTACTGCTGCAGTAACTCAGGCCATCCACTCCAGAAACTCACACACGTCGCAGAATAAAAACCACAGCGAGCTGAAGGACTCTCACTTTTCCCCGTAAAACCTAAAACGAAGGCTTTGTTTCAGCCCCATAAAATATTTCATAGAATAGTTCTCAAACATGGCTATGCAGCCACAAAAGAGATGCTGGAGTAAAAAGGCTTCGTTTCTGTCTGGCGAAGGCTTCATGTTTGAAGGAGTACCGTTGCCATGGCAGCAAACATGTTTCATTAGCATGTGAAAGGATTAATATTTGATGTGTGATCCTGGATCTAGCTACACTTCTGAGGTCACCTTTACAGAATGAAACCTTCCCCCTTTCTCAGCCCATCTGAAGCATTACCAGGAACAAAAACCTGCTCTTTTAATGGTATAATATTGGAAGTGAAGTAAAAACAAACTGCATAAGAACCAAAAATATCACCGGACAGAAGCATCTTTCTCCACCCCTGTTCAAAGCAGTTGATTGACTTCCTAATCATAATCTTTTCAGAAGCAGAAATAAGATGAGATCAGTAATACTGGTAGGATTGTGGGAGACAGGCCGAGACTGGAATCCCGTCTCTGCTGAAGAAGCACCGTGTCTCTGAGTGAGGAATAACACTGCTGAGCTGCACATGGAAAGTTCCAGAGCCAAGTGTAGCAGGTAGCATGCAGGTTGGAGACCAGGAGAGGGTGTCCTGCATGTGGAAAGTATGGGTGTGTGTTTATGTGTGTGAGTGTGTGTGTGCGTGTGTGGGCCACAGTGTGTAACGTCTGACTGGGCTTCCCCTGGAGAGTCTCAGTCATCCTCTGACTGGCCAGCAGGAGGCGATGTCCATCCATGTTGCTGTGCCCCGGCTCTAGAGGTCTGTGGGCTCGTTCCCACCAGGGCCCGACTGAGCCCGCTTGATGTACAGATTTAACAGCTTCAGCTACGGAGAAGAGGAGAGACAGGGAGAACGCATGACTCCTCACACATGGAGTGACCTGGCCGTCTATGGGATAATTAGCATGGGAGAGATGCACGGGTCTGGGACTGCTTCGAGGTGCCTTTACATCAGAGGTGCACAACTCCAGTCCTTGAGGGCTGGTCTGCGTACTGCTTCTTGTTCCAACCAATTGCCTTGTTTATAATTTGCTCTATAAATTAACCTGTCTCAAGCCTGTACTTGAGCACAGCTATAGCCGGTATTCGTACACGTCAGATAAGATATGACTGAGTCAATTGAATAATTAAGACCAGAAGTTGGGACAAAATCCTGAAACGGATCGGCCCTTGTTGTGCACCCCAGCTGTACATACACCTGTCCCAGAAGGGGGAAATAGGGGTGTTTGTAAAGTGAGGGGCAGTGGCTAAATGGACAAAGAACAGGGGGAGGTAGAGGGGTGGGGCAGAGGGGCAGGGGCAGGGCACAGAGGAAGAGGAGCGGGGCAGAGGGGTGGGGCAGAGGGGCAGGGGCAGGGCACAGAGGAAGAGGAGCAGGGCAGGGCAGGGCAGAGGGGCAGGGGCAGGGGCAGGGCACAGAGGAAGAAGATCGGGGAAGGGCAGGGCAGAGGGGCCAGGCCTGACTCACCTTGCTGCCGGACAGCTGGCTGAGGTATGGCTTCAGCTCATCTCCGACGACGGTGTACACGGACACAAGGCAGAACACAGAGGCCTTCCGCACACTGCTCTCCAAGTTGTCGTACCCCTGGAGGACCGACACACCATGACACATCAACATCCTATCACAAACACACACACACACCTTATACTCCCACACAGTAAACACAATCAGACACCTCAACATCCTATCACACAAACACCTTACACTCCCACACATTAACTCAATCACACAGCTGCTACACCATACAGAGCAACCAAGTCATCAATTCAGTTCAGTAACACAGCGCGCAAGCTCACAAGCACACACACGTGAGCACAGACAGACACACAGACACACAGACGCACAGACGCACACGCGCTCACACGCGCACGCACACACGCACACACACACACACACACACACACACACACACACACGCCTAACCTGGATGAGCCCGGGGACGATCTCGTGGAGCAGCTGGCTCATGGGTTCTCTGGGGATGCGCTCGATTACTTTGGTCTGCATCTTGATGGCAGCCAGGTTCATGGGGTACTCGGCTGTCTGGATGATGGGACACAGGACCTTGATGCACTGGTCCGGCCCAATGGAGGCGGCCAACATGGCCGCTGTCTCCTCCGCCGCGCGAACCACCTGGGGGGGGAGACAGAGAGGAGCGTTACAGCCAATCACCGAGAGAGGGAGAGAGAAGAGTCAGACACAGAGACATAGGAGTCAGAGAGTGAGAGAGAGAGAGAGAGAGAGAGAGAGGAGAGAGAGAGAGAGAGAGAGGAGAGAGAGAGAGAGAGAGAGAGAGAGAGAGAGGAGAGAGAGAGGAGAGAGAGAGGAGAGAGAGAGAGAGAGAGAGAGGAGAGAGAGAGAGAGAGAGAGAGAGAGAGAGAGAGAGAGAGAATTGTAATTGTAATTAATCCAAGCTGTCTGTTGGTGGTCACAGGTTGAGGTAGCGCAGTCAATAATTTCAGAGAAGAGTTGAACAAGAGAAACAGGTAAATTTCCACTCTCTAACCCCCCCCCCCCCCCATCCCACCCCTCATCTCATTTACACAACTCCACCCCTACTGCTCCCCCCAATCCAGTGCTCAGGGCAAAGTCTGAGCGCTCAAAGCCAAGAGTGCAGCTCTTTTACCACTAAACCTGTAAATCAGTCACCTGCACCAAAGCCTTCTGCTTTCGAACAAAGCAGAGGTAAAGGCTGAAGCCCAGAAAGGTATGGCAGGGTGCAGAGGGTACTCTGGCACAGGAAGGGCCTGCAGGCCAACGTCTGTCATCCCACACGTGTGTTCAAGACGGCAAACTATGCTGCAGCAAACTAAATGAACATTCCATTTAGTTTGCCACCAACTCCTTATTAATGTGAAAGGACGGACTTACAGTAGGTCTAACAATGCTAGTTAGCTGATTAGCACAAGAAAAAATATAACATTGACTGAAGTGCATTATAACAGCCAAATGATTGTCTGATTGACTTTTGTCCTCTCTGCGTCTACCCCAGCAGCAGCCAATTCTGTTCACCACTTTTCAAACTGTTAGCTAACCTCGGCTAACGTTCGTGGCAAACACAAAAGAGCATGAATTTGTTAGCTAACGTTAGGTAAGGGTTGCCGCGTCGAACGCACGTCTGGTCTCCTGCGTCTTCAGGCTCAAACCCTGCTCCGTTACCGCGGTCTCATTGTGGAGAGTGACCTGGGGACCTCACCTCCTTGTGAGAGTCTTTGTGGGCCTCCAGGACCTTCATGATGGTGAGCTCTGCGTAGTTCTTGAAGCGCGAGGGCTGGCAGTTCAGGATCTCTTTAAGCACCCTCAAGGCCAGAGCCTTGATCACATGCTGGGGAGAGAACGGCTTTTTACTTCATAATGAAACTTACCCTCAACATTCACCCACTGCATGCACCGTACTACTCCCACTGCATTTGCCATACCACATCTACCATTAGCACTCACAGTAACACAGTAACTTGCCATCAGCACTCAATGACAGAATATAGCACCATATTTATAATTTACAGTCATGATAGCCGCCATAGTTCACTGCTGTTCATATCTCTTCACCTTTATCAGCTGCAGTTGCCACCATCATTCCTGAGAATTCATGAATGGTGCAGCTCACGCCACCATTTTAATATTTTTAAAAAGGGAAATTTGGAAACTTCCATAGTTTGTTTCCTTGATGCTGATCACAGAAATGTAGGGGCCTCTGGCAGCATCTTTGACCCCTGGCACCTGTGTGTGTCTCATGCAAGTTTTTGCCTGTGTGTGTATGTGTGTACATTTATAGATGTGCATGGGTATAGATCTGTGTGCGTGTGTGTCTGTGTGTGTGTCTGTATGTCTGTGTGTGTCTGTGTCTGCGTGTGTGTGTGTCTGTGTGCGTGTGCGTGCGTGTGTGTGTCTGCGTGTGTCTGCGTGCGCGTCTGCGTGCGCGTCTGCGTGCGCGTCTGCGTGCGCGTCTGCGTGCGCGTCTGCGTGCGCGTCTGCGTGCGTGTGTCTGCGTGTGCGTGTGTGTGCGTGTGCGTGTGTGTGTGCGCGTGTGCATCTGCGCACGTATAGATCAGTGTGTGGCGGGGCGGGTGTCCGGGCCCCTACCTCGCGGTCCCCCAGGGTCTCCAGCAGGAGCAGCAGGATGGTTTTGAAGTGCTCGTCCCACACCAGCAGCTGCTTATCCCGAATCAGCTTCATCAACTCGCTCAGCGCCGCCTTCCTCTCCTCCACTCGCTCCTCGTGATTGGACAGATCCTTCAGGATCTCTGCCACCATCTCCGATTGGTCCAAGCTGCTGTCTGTAAGCGGCAGGGGAAGGAAAGGTAATTTTTTCAATGTTTGTCAAAGGACAAATTGGATAAAATATGACCAGTTCCTATTCTCACCTCCTGCTTCTTGCAATTATTGAAAATCTCTACTTTTTGAAAATCTAGTGATGTTTTTGTCAGTTACATGTATTGACATATAATTTCTCTCCAATCGAGGGCGATGCTTTTTACAGAAGAGGGCAACAAGTAATACGACTCTCTCACTATGCCCCCTCAGCTCAAGGCCCGATTTCACCCCATTAACGAATTAGCATGTCTGTGCCAGTCACACGATACGCCCTCTACCCTAAGATCATCCCTGAGCACAGTCACCTCCTCCCACAGACCAGATCACACCACTTTAACTAACTTCAGCTGTGAGAGTAGCAGGAGAGACGAGAGCTGACTTCATGCTACTTTTTATTTCAGCCTACTGTATCTGAAAGGTTCTCTCGCACATGTGTATATCCCTAAAGACCTGGACACAGGTCACACACACACACACACACACACACACACGTACATGTACACACAGGCACGTACACAGGCATGTACACAGGCACATATACAGGCACGTACGCACACACACGTACACAGTGCTAGCGAGCTGTCCTTCAGCAGAGACTCGTCGGAGTAGTTGATGGGGTTGTAGTCGCGGGGCACGCGCGGGCTGGAGTGTTTCAGAGGCAGGGTGTTGAGCAGAGACGTCTTATTGTCCAGCGCTGTGCGGCCCGAGTCCAGGGTGTCCATACTACTGATCCCAAACCCACCCTGGAAGAGGTACAGAGAGAACGTCAGGACTAAACCTGGGCCCAACAACTGACCTGGGAACAGAGGGATGACAATCTGTGGGCCAACCAAGCATCCTCCATATCACATCCAACATTAATAAACACACCACTAAATAATGAATAAAACATTCCACCATATGAGTAATTTGCCATTGTTAGGAAGGGCAAATTACAATTCAGTTAATTCCGACACCAACTGGTCATGACTGGTTGGAAAGAAAGGAATAGGAGGAACAGAGATAGGGAATTTCCCTATAGTTTCCCCCCTTCAGCGGCAGACTGAGCCTTTGTTTATGTCAGCTATGTTTCCCCCTCCCGGCGGAATGTTCTGGGCACGTCTTGTGGACAAAATATGGAGGAGGGGGCTATCGGGTTTCCAGACACTCATCACCGACCCTGGGCTGAAATGCCAAACCCTGGGGGACCATGAGCCTCTTCAGTTCAGAGTAACCCAAATACCCCTTTTATGGAAACCCTGTTTGCAGCACGTGTCATGTGTTATGTAAAACGTGTAATGTGAACAACAGTCAAGACAGTGGACTGGAGTTGGTAAAAGTATCGGTTTTGACTCCTGAAAGTCAGTTTCAAGTCCCAGATTTTAATGTGAAATTTGAACCCTGTAACGTCACCCTGAATGTGGGCATCTGTTAATCAAATATCGGTGATGTAAGATGTAATCTCTTGCCACAGCCAATAGGGATGCCGATTGAAGGAGAGAGAGCCACTGTTTTTATTCTGTACACCTATGAGGCGGTCATATGCTGGTTCTGCACAGGTGCATCCGATGGTAAAACCCATCATAAAAGACACTGTTTACCCAGAATAAAATGTACCACACAGGACTCGCAACCGAATTTGTCCCTGTTTCCGTGGAAAATGGGGGGGGTTCTTGGATGAGAGCGCCGGGGCAAGAGAAGCAGCTCGGATTACAGAGAAAAAGCACGCAGAGCTAAAATAGCCCCTGTGAAAAGGTGAGCAGCTGGATGGATTTCACAAGCAGCACGTCATCGCCGACACCTGGAGCGCTTCCCACACGAACCGGGGAGGGGTCAGGGGCAGGGCCAGGGCGGGATCTTGTGAGAGACAAACGGGGGCTAACACCAGGGAGGGAAACTCGCCCGCTCTCCATAAAGCCAAGCCAGCCCATGGAAACAGGTGGGACTGACTGGAGCTCTATAAATACCAGGGAACACCTGTCCGACCGAAAATCAGGCAGCCATCTTAACATGCTGACCTGTCAGTTCAGACGACTTAGTGGTTCCAATGGCACTGTACAAGTCACATTGGGTATCATTGTTACCATTCATAGCGATTATTATGATACGAAGAGGAAGAAACGGCATATCGTCTGTCGCAAAAAGAAAAAGGACAGCATCAACATTATAATAACCAATATTTATATTATTACTACTACTACCCTGGCTATTATTAGCATTAGATCACAACACACTTATATGACACTTTTACCCAAAGCGACCAACAGTTTATTAGACTAAGCAGAGGACAATCCCCCGGGAGCAATGTGGGGTTAAAGCACCCAACAGCTGCCTACACCGCGGCTATTATGACTGGCATTATGATGATTACGATGCCGTTTTATGACTGTGATGACGATGACGATGATGATGATGATGATGACGATAACGATGATGAGGATGCTGATGAGGATGCTGATGAGGATGCCACCCCCCCACCCCCCCCGGTTTGGCCCCGGGACTCACGGCGTCTCCGTCCCCGTCCCTCTTGCAGTCCCGGCGGGCGGGCTCGTTCATGTCCTCCTGGCTACGCACGCTGAAGTTCTGGATGGCCTCCGTCACGCCCCGCAGGGAGCTGTAGATGTCGTCCGAGTTCATGTTCTCCGTGTCGTAGTCGAATGCACTGCGGAGAGGGCACGGTCACTGCGGTGCAGAACTGAACTCGGTTCATAAGGAGACCCCTCTCAAGCAGTAAGGACAACATGAGGATGCAATGGGCTGTAAAACAGCTGTTATTAGACCTACGTATTTAAACGCATAGTAACACTGAGTACTGCAATTATACAACAGGAAAGAGTGTTACTGCACTGAGAAAGTAAAACTTTGGGCTTGTGCATGTTTGTGTGCATATGTGTGTGTACATGTGTGTGTGAGGGTGTGTGTGTGTGTGTGTGTGTGTGTGTGTATATGTGTATGTGTGTGTGTGTGTGTGTATATATGTGTATGTGTGTGTATGTGTATGTGTGAGGGTGTGCGCGCGCGCGCGTGTGTGTGTGTGTGTGTGTATGTGTGAGGGTGGGCTCTCCTTACCTTGGTGAGGGTGTGTTCTGGGAGGTGTTGGTGGGTGAGGTGAGTGGGCTGGACCAGCTGGCTGGGGAGCGGGGGGTGTGTCGGGATGTGAGGGGGCTGCCCATGGACGCCTGCAGGGAGACAAAGCCCAAGGTCAAAATCCCAGCCTGAACCCAGGACCACACACAGTTCTACATCTCTACCTCAGCCCCATAACCAAGCTGAGGACAGGCTATTACATCAGGAACAGCAAACAGTGTGTGGTCCTCTCACACACAACACACAAGACCGGGCTTATGAAAATACAGGGTGACTTCAGTAGTGTAAATAGATGGATGCACTTATGGAAGTTATTCAAGTTAAACACATTGTGCAGAGCTACATCAGCCCTGCCCCAACATGAGACTAGGGTTCAAAGCTACAACGCTGGCTAGCATAAATAAACTAGCCGTTTAGCTACTGCACCTCATCAAAGCCACTGCTGCAGCACACTATTACTACTACGGCTGCTACAAACACTTCTGTAAAATGAGCACTCTTGCTCAATGTGCACTCTGAGGTCTGATTCTTCTGATTTCCAGTAACTGCATTATATTATAGCAAACGGATAAAAGCAAGTTGAAGCAGGGCACTGTTCTATAAATGGACATAAGAGAACTTTTTTTCCCCTCAAACCGGGAATTAAAAGCTCAGCTAGGGACTGGTTTTGGTAACTGACCTTGCCTATTGACAGTCTGCTGTCTGCGTCTGTTGTTGGCGTGTTGACTGTTGAATGCTAGATAGTTGTACGAACAGTTCCTTTTTGAAGTGAAAGTTAGTTTGTATATATAGTATTTATCCGCCATTGCACTAACAGTCTTGCACCGCAATGTCTGTCCTGTCATGAATGTTGGAGTGTAGATCTAGGAGAAAACTCACCTCACTGTGTATATGACTACTCTTACATTAAATAAAGTACTACTTGACTTGAATTTCTAAGTAACATTTCTATGCAACTTGTTTCACCAAATAACTGAGCGGAGATATAAAAACCAGACATACTACATGCAAGCTAAGTGTTGCCATAAATAAGAGAATATAGGCACAAACGGAGACCACACGCTGCCATCAGTAACAGAGTAAACGCGCAGTGACCTGTGCGGTGTTGCCGGTGTTGCGCAGGTGGTTCTGCAGGAGTTTGGTGGCTTGGTCCTGGAAGGCCTTGGGTAGCGAGCCCAGCAGCATGGTGAACTCTGGGGTGTTGAGCTGGAAGAGCGAGATCAGGACCGACTGCGCTGCCTGCAGACGCACGGCAACAGCCATCAGCACCAGCCAATCAGCAACAGCAATCAGCACCAGCCAATCAGGAAACATTCATTCAGTCAGACGGCACTTCTTCACGGATTAGAGAAACTTTCAAATTCCTGCACATTCCTGTACATTTTATCGGTGTACCTGCTTTATGATATAATTTGACTCATATTTTTTGATGAATACACATTTCAATGATTAAATCATCTAAACACAAATAATTTTATCAGGTTTCAGTGGGCATTTTGTTGTTCCCTAAAAATAAAAAATATTGTATGTTTACAATAAGACTAAATTCAAGGCATTTTAGATGATGACTAAAACAGTGGAATAACCCAACACTCGTACCTTCCTGACGTCAGGACTCTTGGACTCCGTGGTCCAGGTGATGATGCGAGAGATGGCCAGAAGAGTCTCGCTGGAATTGACAAAGTCCGGGGGCTCCATCTGCATGGTCAGCGTCTCAATGTACTTCAAGATGGCCGCCTTCACCTAGGAGTGAATAACACCAATGACCAATGAGTGCACTCTGACTCCCAAACTGGGGCAGCCCAAGGCGAGGAGGAGAGGGAGGGTCTGTGAGCACGTCAACTGTACCTTCAGGTTGGGCGTCTGGGTCTGGTCGACCGTGAACCTCATCAGAATGGCAAACTGCAAGTCATTAGGGAAGGACTCCCTGCAAAGAAGGAGAGGGATTATTTTCTAAAAAGCACATTTCTGTGGGCCCACACAAAATCAATAGCAGAACATTCTCTTGGGTCAGCTTTGGACCCACACAAAACAATCAGATAATGCCTTGCTTTCGACTACTCTAGTGTAGAAGTATATTCTTACACATTGCGCTTCCCAATGTTAGGGCCACATTTTCATTCACTGCTGAAACAATCTCACATTAAGAAGAAAGCTGACTGAAGGGGACAGACAGGCGTCTAGCCACAGTGCACCCAACCCCCAGGCCCACCTGGTGACGTCCAGCGCTCTCTGGACCTTGGACTGGACGGAGCCGAGCAGGTCAGCTCCCATCTTCTTCAGGAGCTGGGTGAGCAGGACGAAGAGCCAGTCCTGCAGGTCCTCCTTATGCACGTGGATGAAGTCCACCAGGGTCTCCAGGAACATGCTGAACACCTGCAGGGAGAGGGGAACAGTTACACGGCCCCCCAGGGACAACCTGCCCCCCCCCAGGACAACAACAGACACGACGCAGGGAGGAAGCCAGGGCAGCACAGAGAGCTTAAGCTTCCACTGGGCTCTCACCCTCCATCAGACAGGAATGCAAGTGTTAGTCTGCAGAGAGAAGCTGGGGATGATTTCGCTCGGCAGGGATGCTGATTTATGACAAATAACAGAAAAGGCAACAATTAACGTAGATATAAATGAATGATGTTTGGCAACAAGAGGACAGGCCATGCGCACTAAAACCAAGGATGAGTGAAGTACATCCAAATCATAACTATACTAATAACCATACGTTTCACATACTCCCAATATATAGAGTACTATTTTGAATAATGGCACTCAATTAAGGAGAATGACTTTAAGTACTACATGTACTTTGTTTGTAATTTAAGCATTTTCAGGTTTTTTGGTATTTTGATGCTTATTGGTGGTTTGTCCAAATAATAAAAACACTGAACATGAGGCTTTGATCTTAGAGGCGCAGAAGCTTACACCTTACTGATCGTGAGTGCATGAGCGCCCTCTATCTTTTATTAAAAAAACTACATCAAACATCATGAGCTGCTGTAAGTGAACTCGACTGATCGGTCTATAATGGTGGGGGCAACGTTTGCTCAGGAGGCAAGCGTTAAAGCTGCTGGTTTGATCCCCTACTCTGGGTGTATCACTGAACAAGACACCTAACCACCAATTGCTCCTGGGTGGCACCTTGCCTGGCAGCCTTTTGACGTTGGTGTGAGTGTGTGTATCTGGGTGTCTGCGTGAATGGGTGAATGAGAGTCATTAATTGTAAAGCGCTTTGTGTAGGCCTAGTTGCTGGAAAAAGCACTATAAGAATGCACTCAATTTACCAGAAAATAAAATGTTTCTATTTTGGAGAAGCAGAAGGCGATCTTAGTAGCCACAAAAAGACTCATTAGTAGCCAACAAAAGGTTAATTTTGAGGTCATGCAAATGGACAGATTTCCAACATAAATTGAACAAACTTACTCTCTACAGAGAGTTCCACAACAGGGAGGAGGAATGCAAAAGGAAGAGAGATAAATACAGAAATTAGTTTCAGAATCCAGGTGACTTCAAATTCACAATACAACTTTATTCCTGCTTGTGAGGCATTACGACAAAAACTGCAGACAGAAACCTGTTCAAGTTATTGGACAAAATGCACATTCGACAGCAGCAATAAGGATCATCGAAAATGCACTTAAACTACAATGGCAGGCTTAAGTTTCAATTTGTTGCTTGGATATCAATTTTAACCAAAATTAACCAAAATGACAAATTGTATAATTAGAGAAATGCTGAATGTGTCACAGTACAATCTTGCGAGAGTACACCACTTCACACAAGCTTCAGGGAGTTCCAGTGAAAGGTCTAAACAATTGTACTTTTTAAACATCGCATCATGAACTGGAATGAATTTTCATTCAACACTTAATTAGGCATTTTGAATGAAAGAGGTTTTAAAATGGTATGTAAATAAACACACGTCAGAATTGCTTTCCAAAGCAGATTCCATGGTAATAACATGGATTATGGTTGATATGGCTGTCATGTACATGAACAACAGAAAAGAGAAATCTTTTGGTCAGACAGAAACTATGGTCATGTAGCTTGCTACAGGTCCAAGAGGTGGGCACACAGACACAAGAAAGAAGGGAGAAGGGCACAAAGACATTCAGGAGGGAAGTGACAAGGGCTTGGAGACAGAGGGAAGGGGAGAGAGAGAGATACTGAGACAGAGGGAAGGAGAGAGATACTGAGACAGAGGGAAGGGGAGAGAGAGAGATACTGAGACAGAGGGAAGGAGAGTGAGAGAGATACTGAGACAGAGGGAAGGAGAGAGAGATACTGAGACAGAGGGAAGGGGAGAGAGAGATACTGAGACAGAGGGAAGGAGAGTGAGAGAGATACTGAGACAGAGGGAAGGGGAGAGAGATACTGAGACAGAGGGAAGGGGAGAGAGATACTGAGACAGAGGGAAGGGGAGAGAGAGATACTGAGACAGAGGGAAGGAGAGTGAGAGAGATACTGAGACAGAGGGAAGGAGAGTGAGAGAGATACTGAGACAGAGGGAAGGAGAGTGAGAGAGATACTGAGACAGAGGGAAGGAGAGTGAGAGAGATACTGAGACAGAGGGAAGGGAAGAGAGATACTGAGACAGAAGGAAGGGAGAGAGAGATACTGAGACAGAGGGAAGGGAGAGTGCTATACTGAGACAGAGGGAAGGAGAGTGAGAGAGATACTGAGACAGAGGGAAGGAGAGTGAGGGAGATACTGAGACAGAGGGAAAAAGAGAGATACTGAGACAGAGGGAAGGAGAGAGAGAGATACTGAGACAGAGGGAAGGAGAGTGAGAGAGATACTGAGACAGAGGGAAGGAGAGAGAGAGATACTGAGACAGAGGGAAGGAGAGAGAGAGATACTGAGACAGAGGGAAGGAGAGAGAGATACTGAGACAGAGGGAAGGAGAGAGAGATACTGAGACAGAGGGAAGGGGAGAGAGATACTGAGACAGAGGGAAGAGGAGAGAGAGATACTGAGACAGAGGGAAGGAGAGAGAGATACTGAGACAGAGGGAAGGAGAGAGAGATACTGAGACAGAGGGAAGGAGAGAGAGATACTGAGACAGAGGGAAGGAGAGAGAGAGATACTGAGACATAGGGAAGGAGAGAGAGAGATACTGAGACAGAGGGAAGGAGAGAGAGAGAAGAAAAGTGACAGTACAGGGACAGAGGGAAGGAGAGAGAGAGATACTGAGACAGAGTGAAGGAGAGTGAGAGAGATACTGAGACAGAGGGAAGGAGAGAGAGAGAAGAAAAGTGACAGGAGTACAGGGACAGAGGGAAGGAGAGAGAGATACTGAGACAGAGGGAAGGGGAGAGAGAGATACTGAGGCAGAGGGAAGGAGAGTGCTATACTGAGACAGAGGGAAGGAGAGATACTGAGACAGAGGGAAGGAGAGAAAGAGAGATACTGAGACAGAGGGATGGAGAGTGCTATCCTGAGACAGAGGGAAGGAGAGGGAGATACTGAGACCGAGGGAAGGAGAGTGAGAGAGATACTGAGACAGAGGACAGAGGACAGAGGGAAGGGGAGAACATGTGGAATGGTACCTTAAACGAGGCTGAGCTTATACCGGATTCTGCCGTGCCGTAGCACCTGCTTGTGAGATCACCTCGCACGTCTCGCTGAAAGTCAAATTTGTCACCGTTCATCGGAGGCCCGACATGTTCACACATCCAGGCGAAGTAAGCGGAGAAAAAATAACCAGAATAATAATAATAACGGCAGTAAGTTGATCAGACATTTTGAAGGTTATCATGGTTACTGTTTTGTGCGTTCATTCGGGAATTCAATCACGTGGGTGGTTAGTAGATTCTGCTACAGGGTCTGTATCAGTGTTATTGACTATTCAGGGTCACACGGTCACGGTGGGGGGCCATTGGGGAGGGGAGAGGAGGGGGGTCGATTTATCGGATTCCTTGCCGAATAAGCGCGCCATTCCTGTGCAATCACGGTGAGCATGCGATCAGAATGCTCGGGGCGGCAATGCGTGCGAGATGCACCCCCCCAAAAGTAACCGCCAAGCGCATAGCAGCGTTGCTCCGCCGATGCTGAACTCTGGACTCCTTTACTTTCGGCAGAATCCGGTATGGGATGGAGGGAAGGATGACTGGGTCGGAAGGGGGGGGGGGGGGGGGAGCTGTCCATATGGGGGGCTTACCTTGCTGTGGGGGTCAGCGAACATCCTGGTGAAGATCTCACATAGTCTCTTTAGCTCCACGCGGCTAGTATGGAGGGGGAAGGAAAACAGATATTAGTTCCATACCGAAAGAAAATACCAAGGGCCTGTATCACGAGGAAAACCTGGAACTCTCCCAAATCTGAACTGAAGTACAAAGAGCTGTTCCGGGTTTTTACTCAGTGCAGTAAACAAAGCACAGCTACTAGCTTATCATAAGAGGCATTCCTTTGAACGTATGCAACGTACTGGCTACTAGAGGCAGCATGTGCACCCTGGCTGGTTATGGGAGAGCGTGCACAGGCTCTGATTGGCTACTGGAGGCAGCGCGGGCAGCCTGACTGGTTACGGGTGAGCGTGTACAAGCTGCGATTGGCTACCTGAGGGTCCTCTGGCCCTTCAGCAGGCTCTGCAGGCCCATGAGGCCCTCCTTCCTCTCGGACCAGTTGGCGCTGGCGCAGCGGTTGAGCACCTCGGCCACGTCCTCGGTCTGGCGCATGTAGGTGGGGATGCTGCCGTTGCGGGAGCTGTACGAGCGCTCGGAGCAGGCGCTGGAGGCGTCGCTGTTGGCCTCGTCGTCCGAGTACATCCCGTACGCGTCGTACCTCCGCCGGGCCGGCTTCTTCTGCACGCCGGGGGGAGGAGGGACACAGAGTCAGGAGTTCTCACCGGCCGAGATATCATCAGAAAATAGCTTCTAGTTAAGGAGAAGGAGTGCCATAACTGCACCTCTTGACCACATTCTGCATCTGAGGTTTAGAGCAGAACTCATGGAGTGGTCAGGAGCTGGCAGGACTACAGATTTAAGTTTCCAGGAATTTCAAACCAAATTTAAATTAGGATTATTCCCGACATATTGATCCAATGTCATCACAAGTCCCCCCACAATATCCCAATAAAACACAAAAATATGTATAGCTTCTAGTTTCTGCGCTCTTCGTATTAAACGCACACACACCATTTCTATCTACAACTCCCCCCTTAGCTGTGTCTTCTGTCAACAGAACTTCATGGGGAGCAATTAGTCTGCCTTAAGTTTTGGCTGGTCTATTGATCAATTTATTTCATTAGACAATTAATCTTTTCATCAAATAACCAGCTTTCCTAAACATACATGTAGCTGTCGCTATAATGAGGGGCTGCCCCAGTCAGTAGGGAAAGCAACGCCGTCCACACACTGAAGAACAAGAACAGAACAACAAGGGAAAAAGCAAGGGGAAAAGAAAGCAGAATCTACCTTATTCCTCATGTCTCCCAACAGCTGACAGCATTAAGAGACAAAAGCAGGCATTAGTGAACACGGGTATCAGGCAGAGACAGAGGGAATGAGAACAAACATGTATGAAGTATGCTTTACAGAAGCAGGAGAGATGAGTGACAAAGGATCGCCAGTGTGTTTAAGTGACGACGGTCAACATCAGACACCTGTGGATACTTCAAGGCCTGCACCAGTGAGGTTCTTTCTGCAAATACTGTCATTTAACTTGCATTTTAACATTCTTTACATCAGTTTCAAATGTCTAAATATGAATTTCATTGCAGTTCAAGTTTCCATATTTTAAAATCCACTAGTAACACTGAGTAGTTTATCGTTATTATTATTATTATTGAAAACGGCATGCCTAAGGGTCTTCATTGTCACTTGTTTATGCCTGTTGTAAAGCATTTATCACAGGATAGGTGTTGTTGTTGTGTGTTATTAGTGTGAGGGAGGCTATGTTGGGAGTATATGTTAAGGAGGTTTGTTGAGTACCAGAGCGTCAGCCAGAGCTTCCTCTACATCAGAGCCAGTGTTCAGGACTCGCATGGCGCTGACTGACTGACCCATTCCCAAACCAGAGCCTGAGAACACAGAGCAGATATGTCAGAAACACAGAGCGCTGTGCTTCTCTCACACACGCACACACACAACGGTACATCTCACACACACACACACACACACACACACACACACACACAGCACAGCACATCTCACACACACACACACACAACGGTACATCTCTCTCTCACACACACACACACACACACACACACACACACACACACACAGCACAGCACAGCACATCTCACACACACACACACACAACGGTACATCTCTCTCTCACACACACACACACACACACACACCACGGTACATCTCACACACACACACACACACACACACACACACACACACACACACACACACACACACACCACGGTACATCTCACACACACACACACACACACACATCAGAATTGGACAGACATACACTCTCACACACACAGTATACACTGCGAGACATACTCAATGAGACAATGCACATTTAGTGTACACCAGCGCTATCGTGTCCGACCGTGCGCTACGCCACCTTATTTCAGTAATTATTTCACCTGCTTGGTTAAGATAATAAGCTACTTAGTGAAATCAAGGTGGTGTAGCGCACAGTTAAAGCAAATGCCTGCGTACACTGCAGCCGGCAGGACAAGGAGTTGAGTAGCCCTGGTGTGCACAAACAAAACATGCATTACACTGACAAGTTCACTGAAAGAAAAAACTGCATACATCAGAGAAAATGAAGTATACACACACGCACACACGCCAATATGTGCTATCAGTTCAACATGTCAGGGCTAGCCTAACAAATGATAGAAATATTTGTTGAGTTGTTAGCCACTCTGGCAGTCTCTGCACCTGATCTGACAGGACTGACAGGATATTGCTGACAGGAGTGCCATAACTGCACCTCTTGACCACAGTCTGCATCTGAGGTTTAGAGCAGAACTCATGGAGGTCAGGAGCTGGCAGGACTACAGATTTAAACCAAATTTAAATTAGGATTATTCCCGACATATTGATCCAATGTCATCACAAGTCCCACCACAACATCCCAATAAAACACAAAAATATGTATGGAACGCTTACTAAAACAACATCAGAATATTACAGAAAAACACAAACAGGTGCATGACATGTAGGAGTGACGGAATATAATAATAATAGTGTAAATAAAATGAAACCCATAGTGCTCACCACGATGTGTGAAAATACACATTTTAAAAACCCTGTAAATACCCGTGTCTGTGCTGGTGAAATACACACAGAATGGGCAGGTGAATATTCACGTTGCAGAAAGCTACAGAGGTCAACTTTGGGTTTTTACTGATCCAAAAGTTGCATCGACACACCTGTGGCTTTCTACAGCAGAGAACATGCCAGAGTATGGTGATAAAGAAAATGCCACAAAAAAAAACCAAACAAACACCCAAATGATCTCTATGTTAACTGATTGGGGAATAAAGCCTCCAAAAAAACTCCAAAACATAGGGTCAAAGGAACCAGAGGTGCAAGGAAAAAGAGTTAATCGCTAATCTGGTGGGTGATGGCGCGGAGTTGAAAAACTTCAGCCTTCACCTGCAGCCCCAAACACATCCTGGGTGTGGAGGGCCCCGGTGGACCTGGAGTAATGTCGGGATGCTGGAACGCAGAACCACAGAGCCCCGAGCCGTTAGCACCGGCCCCGGAGAGGAAGAGGGACCGAGGGGGAGGGAGGGAGCGGGGTGAGGGCCGGGGGGCGGGGGGGTAGGGTGGCACTACAGCCTGGGGGACAGGACCAGAAACATGCCACAGCTATGGATATGCAGACCGCCCGGGCACCACTGAGACCAGTTTTTCCTTCCAGGTTATCAGATAATTACATAAGCCAGATGAACGGGTCTTGTACAGAGTTAAATTCAATATGCTACCCTGAAGACAGCCAATGATACTCTGCCCTGCCCTGAAGATAAATTTACCTCCAGCAAATTTCAAATGCACTGCTGACACATGCAAAGGACAAAGGAAGTGCTAGAGGATTCATTAACTCGTTCTCTTCTTATTAAACAATAAGTCAGAACCTGAAACAGTGTCAACAGACTGCTCATCTACAGCGTGCGGACACTAGGCTGGTCAAAAATCACACATGGCAAAAATAACAAATCTCAAGTTATTGTCCCATATACAATAACTAGTCACAAAAAAACAGGACCTTAGGTCGATTACAATATATGAAACTGTTGTGTTAAACATTCTACGACAAAGCAAAGCGACAATCATCAGCCAAGCTAACATAAAACCCAACAAAGCTCATGCAGCCTCATCGCGATCCCTAACAATGGGCAGCTCTTCACGTTCTGGCAACAGTTTACACATGCAACATGCCCCTCATCAAGCCGTTCCAACGTGGCACTGAAGGCACGCTGCCATTTTGGAACGGTGTGTGGAAAGCGTGGTGGGACTCCATACTGACCCAGGTCACCTGATTGCCATACTCCAAAATAACAGCAGTGTAGCACAGGTGAGCACCAGCTCCCTAGTGTTCATGATGGACAGAGCATGTGGCTAAATATAAAACTACTACTTCCTTGAGGTTGGGTAAAGTAGTAGCAGCTTTTAAGACAGGGAGGGTGGAAGCCGGGTGGTAAGGTTTTATCTCCAAATTTTCATTGCTGCAAGCACCATGTGCTTCATGCCATTTGATCGTCTCCACCAATACAGAGGTCTTCTCTGGATTTGGGGTCATCACAAATTTTTCACACATTCATCACAGAAAGAACAGAAACACACAAGTGTTTTAAGTTCCGTGATACAGATGAGCATATTAATTAAACATCCCCCACAGACCACCACACAGACTACCGAAGGCTTCCCTCCAACCCAGTGGGCCGCACACCGAGAAGATCCACACCACGGTTATCAAACACAGACCAGGCCGCAACGCTCCCAAACATAGCCGCACCTAAACGGCCGAAGCCAAACCGCTAGTTTCTACATCAAATTTCTGAAGCACTACCGAGAATGCAGAAATCCGTGGAAAAACCCACTGGATAATGAGGCAAGAATATACGGGAGGAGGCTGAGAGGAGGAAGGAGGAGAGAGAAAAGGGGAGCAGGTAGGTCACAGCCCCCACCCCCAGTGAAATATGACAAGGACAAACGCAGACTGTACCAGTGATCTGATGCCACAGGGGTGGGGACTGGAGTAGCACGGGGTGGGGCCATGCATAGCAGGCAGAGGATTGGGTGAGGTGGGTTTGAAGGACTTACCCAGGGGCTGAAAAGAGCGGACAGGGCTGGTGTCCCTGCTGCTCTCACGGCTAGCGTCCCGGCTGCAGCCCTGACTCATGCTAGGCCGAGGGATTCGGCTACCACGCGCTAGCGAGAATCAGGGACAGGGACAGCCGGCCAAGAGCAACAGAACGGTGGCAGGACGGAAAGAGAGAATAAGAGAACAGGAATAAGTGAATAGGAAAAAAGGAAAGACATGAATTTCACCCCCAAGAGCAGTGCTTCATAATATGAGCATACACATTGGTTAAGTCTTTTCACACATTGTTGAAGAATGTGTTATGGTTCCAAATACAGAGCCAGGGGGAACCCCTTGGGGTGAATTATAGGGGCACTAATTTTACAGGGAAAAGCAGATCTGTTGGGGTGAGGAAAAACTGTTTTGACAGTTTTGTGCTGAAGCACAGGAAGACCTCTGGTAAAGGGAAGTTCCATCTCTTCATCGATAAGACCATACGAATCGTCAATACTCATTTTACAGAGTTTTATGAGAAGGGACAGTAAAGCATAGACCAGCAATGAACACCAGTAGTAGGACTGTGGGAAAGAGAAGGTGAGATGTTGAGAGGGAAGGGTCAGTAAGTAGGGAGGAGAACATATGTTATAAGCCAAAAGCAGCCTGGTCATTTACTGAAGTAGTGTCTTCACAGTACTTGAACCCTCTTGCCAAAACCCCATATTACGAAGACCTTGACAACATCAAGAGTCACTCCAAAATCTCGAGGACAGTGCAACTGCACACAAAGTAAATTACTGTCCAATTGTTCCAGGCTTCAATTCACAATGAGAAACTATGACATCACTCATTAACGTTTTGGCTGCTGCCATTTAAAGCATTCTTATTCACACACCTAAAAATGCTTCAGAGCATATTTTTATAATTGGTTCTGAGAATAAACATACTTGTTACAGTAAACCCCCAAGTATCCCCCCCAAGTTACAGTTACTGGCAAGTTCCTATCCAGAGCTTCTTACAATGTACATTTCAGAGAGACCAAAACTCCAAGAAGAGCATACTTCATTGACAAACTACTGTCAACTACCCAAAACTAAACATTAAATGAATTTAGAGAAACAAACAAAACTACCCGCTTCATAAGAAATCATACAGAACGGTAGCTAATCTGGTGTTACACAGTATAACACTATATCTCAGTTAAAAGAAAAGGTGATCATGTGGTCTCAAATGCTCAGTGATTGGACTGCATTTCATTAATTGTTTCTGGGGCCCAGATGCTCCATCGCTAATTTTTGGAAAAACTGCAAAGATAACTGCAAAGAAACCGCAAAAAATAAAAAAATAAATTGTAAAAATAAAATAATAAAACGTATGTGTGCATTTGCATTGGCTTACTGACAAAACCTGCCAAACTTTGCTGTTGGGCAGACAACCCTGTGATGTGCTGCAGTCTCTTCAACTTCAGGACATGCCACAGATTAGACTGGGCCGAATTTACAGGCTGTGACCACAGAGCAGGCCTGGATGACCTCACAGGATGTGACCACAGAGCAGGCCTGGATGACCTCACAGCCCATGACCACAGAGCAGGCCTGGATGACCACACAGGATGTGACCACAGAGCAGGCCTGGATGACCTCACAGCCCATGACCACAGAGCAGGCCTGGATGACCACACAGGATGTGACCACAGAGCAGGCCTGGATGACCTCACAGGCTGTGACCACAGAGCAGGCCTGGATGACCTCAGGCAGAACCACCAGGATAAGCAGAAACACACATTCTCTACAGCTTCAGTCAGCCCACGATGCAGGGGAGCGGCAGTGAGACCAAACATTCTCTTTGTGATCCATGACTGTGCTGTTTCTTTCAGTTCAGACAAAGACTGGTCACAGTTCCGGAAAAGTCTAAGAGTACCAAAGCTGGCTTACCTCGACTACTCCTCTCACTGTACATCTGACTGTGGTTTGAAGGAGCTTAATTTTAAAAGAATAAAGCACAAGGATGGATTAGAAATCTGCTCCTTCAAAGTACATTTTTCTAGACTAGAAAAAAAAATGTTCAAAAATTGGCAAAATAAAAAGATGAAATGTTCTAATCTAGATCCAGGAAACCAAGTAGGCTATTATTTAAGGAATAATAAATGCAGCAACATATGTTTGAAATGAGCACCTGAGGGCAAGTCTTTGGTTGGCTAACTGTCAGGATAGTACTTTCATTCCTGGCCAACCAAAAACTTGTACCCAACTGATATACATGTTATTTTAATAACCAAAACAGCACAGCTATACTTAGGCATGATGTAATGGATGAAACCTGGGAGGGAAGCCAGGGCAGCCAGTAAAGGGGAGGAGGCAAAACGGCAAAAGTCAAGCAGGTTAGGAAGAGGCCTATAAAGCCATTTCAGGCCCTGCCTTTCATGATGACCGCTAAGCCACGCTAAGGGCCGGGTCAATACCAAGACTCTTACCTGGGCCTTAGCATGGTGGTCATCCAGAAAGGGTAGATTAAAGATACTAACCTCTCATCTAATAACCAAAGAGGCATTATAACATGGGCCATGCAACAGACTTTAGAAACGTACTCGGGTCATCGAGCGCTCATCTTTTGTGAGGAACTGACCACTTCTGGCCTGCTATTCACTGGGGTTTACAAGCGAACATCCTGAACATTCGTGAAGGAATGACCAGCCAAGCAATACAACAGCTCTGCAAAGAAGCCAGAATGAATAAATATAATGCATTAAGAAAAAAAGAAAAAAAACATTTACTGCTTTAAAATAAGGAAGCTAAATTAAAGGGATCCCGTTGGCCGACCCATGCGGAGGGCGGAGCGTGGGGCTGGCCAGGGACACAGGCTGCAGCGAAGCGATGGCAAAAGGCTGGGGCAGGGGTACGAGCCAGGGGCGGCCGTGGCGTCAGGAGGGGGGAGCTGGAGCAGCTGAGGCAGGGCGAGGCGACGGGGGGGGGAGGTTTCGGTCCTTACCTACGGAGAGCCGGGTGGGGCTGGAGTCTCGGCTGCAGCCCTGACTGCGTGGGATTCGGCTGCGCCTCTGGGAGCCGGGCGTGGCCAGCACCCGCTGGGCCCCGGAGTTCACAGTACTGAGAGCCGTGCTGGCCAGGACCCGGCCGGGGGACCCGGACCTGCTGCCCGCTGCAGAGGACCAACAGGACAGGGGTGAGCGGGGAGAGGAGCGGGGCTAATGCGACGTGGGCAGGGCTGCACAGGGGAGAGGAGGGCCCTCTACACGCCACGGCGGGAGCGGGTTAGTCCTCTGGGTAAGGAAGCGCACTCCACCCGCTGAAGCCACAAAGCGAGGCACTCAACGCGCATATCCAATACATACACTTCGATACACATCCAGCTGCACAAATGCATTGCAGTTTGTAATACACACCGGATAAGGGCAAATGCCAAGCAAGTACAGTATATGATACAGTAATTAATAAATTGAACTGAAATATTGTGATTGATATTGCAATCGATATAATTCATTCATCATTTGCCAAGGAAATTGTATGCATTTTGTAAGAGACCTGTAGCATTATTTGGGATTAGCTGTTTAATTGCCCATACAATGTTGTTTTTTCAACAGCACAATTCCAAGACCTCAAGATGTTTGTTCTCCCCAAGATGTTTTCCACAAATAGACACTATAAAAACATGTTATGAATTGGTTCTAATACTACAATGCTACATAATGGTTTAAAATGGAATGTGCACTCATGTCTATCATCAAATTAGTATGTCCCACTAAACATTTTTGAGGAGGAAAATAATCATTGAAAAAAATCACTGCGTAGCTCACAATTTCTGAGAAGAATACATATACTAGCCAATGAAGAGACATTAAACGCTGTCACAAGAGAAACAAATGTTCACTTGACTAAATGTTTACTAAATGTTAACACAAAGACAGACACACAAAGGCAACATTGTAACATCAAAACACTGATAAGACAGCCCCTCAGTAACCCACCGACTGACATCACAATGCTGCAAAAACTCATCCAATCAGGAGAGTTTTGGTGGCCGTGTACCAAGCAGCCAGATGCCAGAGTAGGGAGGTTAAAGGATGTTAAACGTGCATTTAAATCATGAAGGCTTTTAGACTCAGTGACATGGATCTAATACTATGACAGAACAAGACCTAGACCATGGAAGTGTGCCTCAATGCCACTCTCAATTTTCTGCTTCAGAAAGCCAACAGTCCTTCAAAACTAATGATACTGCCTCACAGTAATGAAGTAACAGGCTTTAATCCGTCCATTGCTCTACTGCACAGCCCACTTGCATTTCAGGATACCCTTTTCCACTACTTACACAGAATTCAGACGATTTCAGAAACTATGTTCTAAAAAGCTAGAATAATGGGGAGGTAAGGAACACTGGAAGATCAGCATGAACGAGTTGCCATTTTAGCCCTTTAAAAAACAGCACATTTTGTAGTCTGTTTTATTAACAGCTCAACTTAAGCTTTTCTAAAGGCTGAAAACACAAGACAAAACAGTGATGGAATACCGAAGACATCCGGACATTAATCCCGCCCACCCCCACCCCCACCCCCACCCCCCCCTCCTACTTTCCGCAAATAAAGAAAATAAAATCAACCAGCACGCAGCTGCTTTCATCAGATAATGAGGCAGAATACTGCAACAAAATAACAGCAGTTATATCAACAGCAATGGAAAGAACAGAGCTTCCAGCAAGTTGCAGTCAGAGAGAGGCATGAGGCACAAGCGGAGGGCAGAGCCAATGGTATCGATGGCAATGACAATGTCAACGGTAACAATGGTGATAGTGAAGATGAGGATGTGTGTAGAGGGGGATGGAGGACACTGAATGCAGGGGCACAGGGACTATGCTATGGAAACTCAGGGAGGATTAGGAGACTCTTACCACCAACAGGGGTAGCAGACAGAGATCCTGTGGCAGCGAGGAAGGCAGAGTTAAGATCAGGGTCATTCGGGTGGGGTGCGATGGCAGAGCCGGGGAGAGCATGTTAATCCAAATGAATGACAACATGCGCTCTGACTACACGTCCCAAACAGGACTCTTTACATAAAAACTGAGCATGGGCCAGATTAATGGCGCAAATTAATCAAAGCACCAAAAGTGCTGATTTCTTTTAGTTGCTGGGAAAACAGAAAGGAAGGGGAAGGGGGTCAAGAAGAGAGACAGACAGAGCAGTGGATTCTGGGACTGCGCTGGCATGTAGATTAAGCAAAGCTGCAAAGGAAACATGGATCACAGCAGGATGACCAAAAGACAAATATGTTGCAGTGCCTTTTCGCTCCAAGCGACAACACACGCGCAGACACACTGAATTAAACGGGCAGAATTAACCGATTACTCGATGCTATCATCATGTGGCAGAAGACTTGCGGATTTGGAAAAGGATTTGTCTCACACGTGGACAAGGTGACCTCCAGCACTGCATGGGTGGTGCTCGATGCGGCCTGTGTGCCAAGTCTAACGCCATGTGAGAGATCACTGTTGCTACGGGAATGGCTGTTTGGCACGCAGCCATTAGCACAGAACATCACCCCAGGATGTGAAACTGCACATTCAGAAGCACAGGTAGATGTGGACTCCTACAAATGTGTACACCACAAGTGAACTGAAAACACATGCAAAGAACCAGAGACAAACTGCCCATTAAATGAATGCCACAGCAAGTACCTCCCAAACTGCACACAAAAAGTGAGAATAAAACACAGACGCATGCACGCACACGTCTGCATGTGAGGTAAAATACCTGCCGGGCAATCTGAATCTTCAGAACCTAAAGGCACAAAAAAAATTGAAAAAGGAGAATAGAAAATAATAGATGCAATAGTACCATTAGGCTTTGGTGTGCACATTTACAACACCAAACACTGCAGAAATTTACAGGAGATAGTACAAAGTAGATTCACAGGAGAGGAGTGCAGTACTTACGCTGGGACTGGGAGACCATTTTAGTTCGACTGCGACTCCTGGAGTCCACCTGACTGCTGGCTGGTGTTCCTGAAGCTGTGGAGAGAGTCTGCTTGGTGCGCAGCCGACCTGTATAGACGAAGAATGTAGCTCGTCAATTTCGAAAAGCAGCAGCAGAGGGCGATATATACGCGGAGTTGGAACTAACCATTATGAAGAAAATTAGCGTGGTTAAAAGGAAAATAGTTTTTTGAGACATTTCATTTTTGAGATAGAATAGTGTTAGATCAATAGAGATCGTACAGAGTTATTGGCCATGACTTATTTTTATGTGCTGGTGCATTAGGTTACTCATCAAGTAAAAACCACGATAGAGAGACAGAATACACGATACAGAAATACTGTCTGAAATTTGCTAGAAAGAGGATAAAACGTTCTAGATTAATTGTTAGGTGAGCCTACTGCGTTTAACGGCGCACGGCTCAAAAACGTCTTCCATTCGAAAGTAACGTAAGCGCTAAACGAACCTCATCTCAAAGGTAACAATTACCAGATGATAAAATTAAATAACAGCATTTTCAGTAATTTGTAGTTTGCCAAGAAAGACAACGATTAAGAAATTGAATCGCTATGGACTAGCCAATCACAGCCTGAGAACTGGGATTGAACGTCTATCAAATATCGACTATATTAGTGAAGTCACTGAAACGGGGAAGCTCTGACAATTAGTTTCAATAGGCTTTTGACATTGAACTGTAATATAACAACTGAATGGCTTTTGACGACGTTACGAAGTCTACTAGCTACATTTGAAAACGAAATTCTTATGGCAAAGGGTTGCTTCATCTATTTGGCTATAAACATCATCACATGGTAGACAACCTCATGCCGTATTAAACCGAACATTAAACAGTTCGTCTGTGGGGGGCGACCTGTGTGTAAACTACAACTCGATTACACTATTACATTATTAGCATACATGGGAACGGATACATGAAATGGTGACAGCGATTGGAGCGGAATGGTGGAATGAAATAACGTTACAAGGGCGAGCTGGTGAACAGTGACTAATGTTTGCTGAAGTTTGCAGTGAACTGATAAGTAACGCCAACAGCAATCACATTCCGTTTAAATCAATATAGCCTACTCTTGAACAATGTTTCGAAACTTTGCTAAATTACAAAAACATATCGGACACTGCCGAATTCTGCGTTGATGTAACTGTAGCCCACTGACCAGTTGCGAGGGGAGGACGAACGACAAATGAACAAGAGGTCAATATTACGAGACAGTAATGATTCAATGATTAAGAAAGGATAGAGTTGAAAGGTCAAATGAATGTAACTTAAGAAAATGTAGTTACGCAGCGAGAGTAATATGGGCAATGACATTTAAATGTGGCACGTGCATGTTTCGTAATAGCCTCCACAGCCAGTCTTGGCGCCAAATAAATGAATGGCTCCTGTCCTACACCGGTACTTTCCCGTACCAAGACCTAGACCATGGAAGTGTGCCTCAATGCCAATGCTCAATTTCCCGCTTCAGAAAGCCAACAGTCCCTTCAAAACGAATGATACGGCCTCACAGTAATGAAGTAACAGGCTTTAATCCGCCCATTGCTCTGCTGCACAGCCTATTTGCATTTCAGGATACTCTTTTCCACTACTTACACAGAATTCAGACGATTTTCATGTTCTAAAAAGCCAGAATAATGGGGAGGTAAGGAAGACCGGAAGATCAGCATGAACGACCCAGTCTGGCGCCAAATAAATTTAGTGGCTCCTAGTGTAAACGGTACACTCAAATTTCTACACCGGTACTTTCTTGCCACGGTGGATTATTTCATTGATTGTAGGCCTACCTCATAATGAATTGGTTCAATGTCCCTGCTGATTCATATCATTTTTAAAGAGATGTAATTTTGACAAAATAATGTCCATTAGTTTATCGTTCACATATTAATATCTGATAAGACCTTGTTATGTCTACACTACAGAGGGTGGCAAATGAAGATAGGGATAAACCACAAACTTGCCCTTTAACCAAAGCAATTATACTTGTTACAAACTAGGAGTCTTACATTCTTGTATCAGAGTGAATGTGTCCATTAATCCAGGACCACTTTATGAGGAAAGACATTTTCTTTGACCAGCTCTTAAAATGTAGATTAACATACAGTAAGCTTAAAGCTAATGTATCGTGTGCGAACTGAAATACAAACATGGTAGTGCACCTAGTTATTGGTTGATTAGGCTTGATGCAGTTTAGTATGACAGGCGTACAGTTATCCTAACGTGACACTATCAAGAAGGGGTAACGTAATCAACTGGTGATGTCAAGCGAGATGAGGTCAAATGTATGGGGTCTCAATTATGACAGAAAACAGCGAAGAAAAGGAGGGGTGAGGGGGAGAAGCAGACAGGGTAAGATGATCTTACCATCCACTTTATCAGACGCATCGTCTTTTGTGGCGAAGGAGGAAGAGAAGGGTAGAGCTTGTGTGTTAAAGCAGGAAGAGAAAGCCAAGCAGTGGGTCTTGCACACGCACACACACAAACGCACACACATACACACAGAGTTGCAAAGAGCAGGCAGGCCATGTGCAGTGGGGTAAGCAGGGTGGAGGAGTCATCAGAGCTGAAGGAAGCAGACTGCTGAGCAGAAAAGCAGGTGGTGAGTGGGGGATTGGCGAAAGACACTTCTATGAAACGCATTTACTGCAGGGATAAAATGAGCAGTTATCTGAGCCCTAACCAAAGGACTGTCCTTGATGATTTTTTAAAAAGAACAGTAAATGTCACTCAACCACTCACAGCAACTGACCCGTGCCCTGAACCTGGCTCAAAGTGAGGAAAAGATGGGTTTCTTATGGAAAAAAACTGACACGTACAATAAAGCAAAGGCACTGCTCAGTTTTGCTTTTCAGCTGAACTTTATGGGAATTCCGAGAAGCAGCTGCACCCTAATTGCTTAACAAGAACAACAAAACTGCTTTTTCAGGCTCGCTATTTAGAGGGGGCCGTATCAGGGGGCTGTTTAAAGTCTGGCTGTCTCTAGCTGTCCTGGAAGGGTGGTCCTTCGTACATCTGCCCTGCTCCTCCTGACCTCCAGAGGGCCTTACCCAGGGAGGCGTAGGAGCCCGGGGGCAGGCCCGAGGCAGTGAGGCGGCTAGTGCCCCCTGCCTGCCCGCCGTGTCGGGCCTTGGCCCCGGCGGCGGCGTTGACGTCCACATCGCTGCGGGAGCGCTGCAGGGAGCCGGGAGACCCGCTCGTCTTGGCGCCCACGGGAACTATCAGGAGAGAAGGCCGGAGTCATGGTTCAGTGGTACTGTCCGTTCAAACGGCTGCACTTTCTCAAAAGACAATCATTAGCCTTGTGCTCTGTACACGAGGAGCGCAGGAGGTATTAGCATTTGGGTCAATATTAGCCTGTGCACCGAAAATATTACCTCTCCCTGGAGTCGCAGACCACTTGGACAGAGGGCGACTGCGGAACAAAGAAAACAGGACAAGTCAGGACAGAATTCTCTCTCTCTCTCTCTCTCTCTCTCTCTCTCTCTCTCTCTCTGGCACACCAGAAAAACCAGCAACAAAAGATCTTAGTCAAAGGGCAGAAAGGCACACTTGATAAACCCAAAGGGACTCTGCAATTCCAATTCGCAGTCTGGTTTGCTTCTTACAAAATGGAAGATGTGACCAGAAAAGCAGAGGGACCTCAGCAGTGCGGAGCTCCTATTAAAAACACTGGGTCTGTAAAATGAAGGGCATTTAATGGCCTCTGGAGAGCTTACGCTTGGCCAGATTCTACAGCCATGCACCAGAGCAGCAGAGGCTTTAGGAAATGAAAAGGGAGAGCGAAATAAATTTGTCATGGCCGCACAAGGCGATCTGCGGGGGCCTTGCTGCTGAGTCACAGTGGGGCAGTAAACGGAGGCTGCTCCCCGTCTGAACCTCTCATTACTGGCCAAAACTTTACAGCCTTCAGAAAGAAAGAGAGAAGGGATAGATGTTTTTTTTTTCTTTTTCTTTTGGGGAGTACTGCCTTCATGTCTGTGCACGATTATGGAATCAAAAGCCCCTCGTTGTTCGTAAATATTGTTCCCACTTCACAACAAAATCACAAATAATGAATTTGCACATTAGGTAGTGATACTGTGCAGCATAAGCCAAAGTTGCACAGATATCCGTTAGGGGAAGACACTTCATGTGCAGTTTACCAAGACCATGGGCAGCACCCCATTGACCAGTAGTGGTCAATAGAGGGCTGAGACAGAGATTGCCAGTCTGAACCGATGTTACCACACCGTCAGCGGCAGCACGGTCGAAATTCCCAGACCGTGGGACTCATCTATGCACTAGAACACCTTTACCAGGATCAGCCACCCAGCAACCCCACCCTCATCATTACCAATTAACATAACCATCACAAGTCTCATAAGCATCATCTCCAGCATGGGTTCAGTGGGCACTGGGTCTTACTTGAGGCTCTCCTGGGAGGAGGATGAGGAGCGGTCGGACTGGGGGAGCGAGGCCACACTGCCGGAGCCACGCAGACAGGACTGCAGGTTGCGCTGGTACGAGGACTCCAGCGAGCTGTACAGGTTGTCCGCCTCGGCGGGGAAGCGGTTCCGCAGGCCCCAGTACGCCCTGGGGGGGGAGAGTGGGAGAGGGAGTGAGTGTGTGAGGCACAGAGAAAGGGGGAGAGAGAGAGAGGGAGGAACAGTGTCAGGGGAACGTTCGAGTGCGGGCGGGAGGGGGCAGAGGGGTGACTCAGTCGAGGGGCAGGGCTTACTTTCGGGCCTCCACTCTGGCCTCAGCGTCTGCGTCCTTGATTCCCTTCTTTATGCTCTCCACCAGGACCGCTGTGTGTCTGAGGAGAAGAGAGAGGAACACCACGTGCCTTAAAAACAATCCAAAGGGGAGGGGGGAATCTCGTCCGGTCACCCTACCGCAGACTGTCTCTGCCCTACAGCTCAGCGCAGTGCGGCGTGTGGATCCCTGCAGAGCTGTACTGGTCCTATGAGAGCTCAACTGCCCTTGTAAATAGGCTCTTATGCCCTGCAATGCATTTACGGTTTGGGTTTCGTCCAACTCTCACATTTATTTTTATTCTACTATATCTGGCAAGGAACCAAACATATAAATCAGCACAAAATGTCCCTGTTACAAAACAGCCCTGGACATAAAAAAAAGGTGGGTGTTCAAAAAGAGCAAGATGTGCATGGGAACAAAACACTTGGATGGTAGAGTGCAGAGTTGGGCACTAAAGATGAGAACACAGAACTACAGACTGCTCTAACAGGGGGGTGGTCCCTCTCCTTCCTGCTGTAACAGGGGGGCGCTCCTTGTCTCACCTCTCCAGCGAATGAGTCTGCCACTCCTGCAGCAGCAGGTCCAGGAAGTCGTAACAGCGCCTGTGGATCAAAGGTACACGTTTGTTACCGTCCATTTCCTGAGCAGGTCTGTCCAGGGTTCGAGCATGAGGGCACCCATTCATCATAGTGCTTCTTTGCCTGCGCTGATCGAACGCATCATATTCACATTTAAAATGCAAAAGGGATTGATTATTATTCTTGGAGAAAAGCCTAAAGTTATCAATCAGATGGTCTCAAAAAACGCTGAGCTGAAAGTTTCCCGTTTTAACAGACAAAGAAATTGTGCTTATCCTTGAACCAATCCAATTAGTCAACTATAAAACTCCTCAATTTACCGTTCCTGATGGTTACGACTGAATCTCTTGCCAAGGAGAGCTTGTCAATCCCTGACATAGCGTATGAGGTCAGACAAATCTACTACATGGCTGTTTTTCAGAGCACTGCTCTCTCTTTCTCACTAGAAGACGGGCTGCAGATCTGAGATACACAGTCACGCCTCAGACAGGTCAAAGGTGACAAAACGCAAGTGGAGAAATGAGGCGAGTGGCGCTCACCTTCTCACAGCGACGGATTTGGACGTGCAGTTACTGGTTATCAGAGGGATGAGCCGGGGAACATGGGTGTGCTGGTGGAGGAGACAGAAGAGGACACTAATTCGTCTCACACCGGACATACGCATCAATCATCACATGACCAGATGTCCTTCCACAAAAGAATGAAAGAAAAAAAACATTTGTACTTCAGTCCGCACAGTATTTTGTACATTTTGCCATTTGCCATGCAAGTCTGCGTAATTAACATAATTAGCATCAGTTTGAATAGATCACAACACAGCAGTTGTGTTCAGCGGCATTACATGCAACAGCAGTGCTCCAGCTTGGGATTCAGACCGACCTCCCTCTGGTGCCAGGCTGTGTGCTGAGGAGGCAAACTCACCCGAATGATGAAGCGTATGGCAGACACGCCTGACATGGCCATCACCTTGGCGCAGTTTGGGATGAGGTTGAAGAGGATGGGAACTATGGACTCGGCCCCGTGGTCAAACTTGTTGCCCAGGACCGTGGAGAGATGGCTGTTTATAAAACACACAGTGAAAGTCATTCACTGAACTGAACCAGGGAGAGATTGTAAGATAAGATACTTACATTTATAAGATACAAACACAGTGAAAGTCATACACTAGACCATGGAGGGATGGCTGTTCTCAAACCCACAGTCAAACACAATGAAAGTGTGGACCGTAGCCATGGTCACATGAGGGAGAATACATGGAGTCTCCCCACTGAATCTGGAACTATGAGCGTGTGCTGTGCCTTCTATTACAATAGTTTTGACTGGACACAGGGGTGAACTTCAGTGTCTTCAGTGCAGTGACCTCTGACCCCGGAAGTACTCACGCCACAGTGATGCAGGCCTCTCGCACCACCTGGGAGCGCAGGTCTTTGGCCGACAGCTTGAAGGCACCGTCCAGCAGGCGCAGGTGCTGGTAGAAGCTGTCGTACTCCGTCGCCCCGGCAACCACTAGCGACCGCACCTTCTTCAGCTGCAGGCGAGGAAGACGGAGCGCAAAGAAGGACCAATCAGAGACCATGGGCGTCACAGTACGCTGCCAACAGAGGACTCGGGGGCTAAAAAATGCAGACTCTGCAAAACGCAAACAATGCAAACCGCAGACCCCACAGAATGTATGTCGGGTGGGAAAGGTTGCCATTCCGCTTTCTGATCTGAACTCTGTGGCTGTAGCCTATGAGCTAAAGACAGCCTTTAAGAATTAAATGGATTTTGCTGGTTTTGAGCGCACACATTGTTCTGCAAAGAGAAGATTATAGGCAGAGGTTGTTGCCATGGTTACCCAGCCAGCCCATTTTAAGCCACGCATTGAGCGTTCAACACCCCACCAGTGAGTTCACCACGTCCTGGAGGACAAGGGCTGGACCGGCACTTTGGACAGAACATCAAAATGAGTTCCTGGAGCTTGTGTGGCCGCCCGGCAACCGTATCCAGGAAATAAGTTCCAGAGAGGAAGTGGAGTCGGCAGACGCTCACCGCAACCGTCCTCTGGTCCCAGTCGTGCTTGTCGTCAGACAGGATCTCTCGGATCTTGTTGAGGTTGTCCTCCAGGTCTCGAGAGGAGTAGATCTACAGACAGATCGGCAGAAACACGTCAGGGTCATGTTCCCCTTCCCAATAAGGCAGCACATTCACACTTATTTACACATCATACTGTATACCGCATGGTTTTTCGACCACTTCTTGGCAGCCCGATTCTTTTTAAAAATGGTGCATGTGGGCCAAACATTTTCCACATAGTATAAATGCGTATGAACAACATGCATTTGACATGTATTCAAAGACAGTGATGCAGTTATTGGTACTCTGTCCTTAGGGATGCTGATGCACCTTCTTTCAGTGATCCGAATAATACTGTCTGTCTATGGTGGGCTGCTATTGGCTCTAGAGCTAGAGAAGGCCTAATGTAGCATATGCATCTCACATGATACTATATCAATTATTAAACGATGACGTTTTTATTTTTGGTCTTTTTCTCTGTACTGTTGTTTCATTTATTATTACTATCGTTTTGTTTTTCGAGACATGAGGAAACTGCTTGTGGCTGAACTGAATACTTAAAATAGCACACGCTCGATAATAAACGAATGAGTGGGTATATAACTTGGATTTACAGAAGTGTTCCAGCATTGATTGGCCTTGTTATATAATAATCACACTGATGATGGATTGTGTTTATTTAGCCCTTTTCATCTTTTAATCCCATGATCTAAAAGCGCATCAAAGTGATGAAGCACCTTGTTAATGAGACGTCAGAGGAGAATGGCCAGACTGGTCAAAACTGACAGGAAGGTGACAGACAAATAACCACACACTACAACAGTGGTATGCAGAAGAGCATCTCTGAACACACAACGCATCATAACTCCAAGTGGATAGGCTACAGCAGTAGAAGTCTAAAAAATAAGTATAATAAATATCTAATAAAGTGCTCACTGAGTGTATATACAAGATATGTATTGGCTTGGAATATGAATTCATACAATACACTTACCCTCTGAAAAAAGCAAAACTCTACAGATTCACCAGTAGCTAATTTGGTTCCTTCCTATTTGAGGAAATGGCCTGGGGAGTATTCCCCAGAGCAGGGAAACGTCTCCTTAACTGTGACAGGCAGGACTCAGGAGGAGCCCCTCCTGGGTCGAGGCGCGTGTGAGCAAGCAGGGCCTCCATCAGGCAGGAGCCTTCCCCAAGGTGACACACACGGTGTGATAACAGCAGTGTCTCAGTCGAGACAGCCTGGCCTACATCGCCCTTAATCCTGCCTTTATCTCCTGCCGAGAGCTGATAGGCTGCGCAAGCCGTGCAGACGGGGGTGCAGTGCAGGAGGGCTCCTTCGAGGTTCGACACTTTCACACCTTATCAGCGACATGTTACTTTCCATTCTTTCTTTTCCTGACAGAGGGGCCTTATCTGGATTGATTCACGGGGCAGGGTTTGTTTTACGCTTTATCCCTTTAAATACAGCCCAGCATCTGCTGGAGTGAAATTCCGCAATGTCACCGTGACTTTTGCGAGTTTCCCCGCGTTGGGCGGGAACAGAACTGCGCTCGATGCTCACCTGCACGCTGGGGACGTCCGTGAAGGCCTTGATAAAGTCCTCCTCATCGATGCCCCCCGCTCCATCCTTAGAGGGCCCTGCAGAGAGAGGAACAAGGGAGAGTAGATTCACAAACATCCAACACATTATAAGCCCACAATACTGCATGCAAATGATATGCATGTCTGCCATGCAGTATGCTTGCTGGTGGTGTGGTGGTGGGGGGTCTAAATATTCCACTGTAGGACTAAGTGTTTTAGTCTAGCGATCCTTGTCAGGTTGCCATTGTTGGGATTGAAGTACCGTTTGAGTGAGTTAATATCGGGAAACAGAAGCAAGAGTTTGACAATTTGATAACTGCATTTTCCCGCTAATTTACAGGAATCTTCCCAGCAGTGAATTGGGAAGGCAGAAACAGGCGGCACCATGTGCTTTAGTAGAGCGAAGCATAGCCTTAACATGCTCTTAAAAACAAATCTACACGGCAGCTCCCTAAATAAGAGGGTTAATGAGATCTCCCAGCATTAAAAAGGGCAGAGAGCAGGGACTCTTATTCTGGAATGTTTTCCTCAATGATTCTGTGAGCTGTAATAGGATCATCAGGAAAACACTGAGGAGATACCGAACCACAGCAAAGCCAAATCAAACCAAAGCATTCATCATTTAGGCCTTCTCTAATGTGTTACCATAGTAACCGATGGCACACCACTCCAAAAATAACTCCTTTACATAAAAATTGGATGATTTATTTACAATTACTCTGTTTGCATTTAGTCCATTTTATGAACTTAAATTTTTATTTTTATTATTATTCTTTTTTACATAGAATATTTCCCTATTCAATTGACAACATAATGGAAAAATGAGCAGAATTACATCAGTAAATAAAATTGGAAAAGGGAAGGTTTAATGTTAAAGAGCATGCAAGAGACAGAATGGTCATTGTCCATTTTGACACAGAACTGCCCTCCATTCACCCTCAAAAATCCAATCTGGGCATATTCCAGGGCAATGCAGCACATGAGCATGAGAAAAGTGGAGTGGGCGAGAAGGTCAGATCTAAAATCACCCCGACCGCAACAAAAGTGTCCCACTTATTAAAGGAAAAACTGTCAGTGTTCCGAGTAGCAGACTTGGCTTGTCCTTCAGAAGAAAGTCCCCATGAGCTGCAGACACTCACAGGCCATTCTGTAATGAAACAGTATCGGGCTGAGGAAAAATTAATTGCCTTTCAAAAGAAGAACTTGAGTAAAAGGGGGACTCCTAATGAAAGCTGTGGCAGCTCTGGGCCTGAGGGGCGGGAGAGGTGGAGAACACTTCCTGTAATGAGACAGGAGGGCCCATATGCTGAAAGTAGGGGAGGAGAACACTTCCTGTAATGAGACAGGAGGGCCCATATGCTGAAAGTGCAGGTGGAGAACACACTAAGAAAATATCTCCATTTCCAAGAGGCTCCAAGGGGCAGACAGTTCTCTGTCAGCATAGGCAGTGAACTGCTGTGTCACTGTGAAAGAAATTACCATCTATCAATTTCCTTGTCTATCAAGAGCCTCGGCGAGCTCAGAGACAGAGGTTCTTTGACAGCACAAACACAGGCAGCTGCAAAGCCCAGAAACACAGGAAGGGCCTGGCAGAACGACATCACCATGCAGAGACCTCTCAGGCCACGGCTTCCATAACCAACCAAAGGCAATAACTAACATTCAGGAAGATACACGACTCATACCCTCAACCAAAACCACACGGCTCCGTCTGAGCTTCATATCGATCCCCCGTCCTTTTTTCCCAGAATGCCAAGAATAGCAGAGGGCCGGGCAGTTCAGAGAAAGTCAGCTCTGCCATCGACCGCCCGCTCGGGGTGAAGAATGTTCTGGTCACTGAGGAGACTGCTGGGACTGATTAACGACGGCCCGTTATTCATTAGAGATGGCGATCGTACACACGTGCAGTTGAAGCTGGGCTGGACCATTATTCACTACCAGGTCCATCACAAGGACCAGAGGGGGAAATTGCTAATTCATTTCCTTCAGCCCTCAAAGGAGGGAATTATGACACCTGGCATTGAGCACATTCATTATTCGGTCAGTCAGGATTCATAATGACAGGGACAGAAGTTTCCGGGCTTTTAAATGCCCTTCTAACGCCGTGTATCTTTCGTATTATTTACGGTCCTGCTGACCGCCAGTAAAAGTTGACCTCGCTGCCCGTGAAAGCTGATAGGCCGTATGCAGAAGGAACAGGACCGGCGCTCTGGTTGCGGGGGGGGTTGAGTATAGGGATGTTAGAAACCATGCAGATATCAAACACCGCACCGTGAATGAGAACCCTTCCCTTACTCCATCACCGTGGGAACGGCGGGCCTCACCTCCGGGCTTGGTGGCGGCGGCGCTCGGCCTGCGGGAGGCGCTCTGGCTCGCGGGCTTCTTGGCGGCCGGGACCTTGAAGGCCGGCTGGGCGGAGGAGGACCGGCTCCCGTCCACAGAATCGTCATCCTCAAAACTTTTGTCTGGAGAGGAGGAGAGAGGGAGAAAGAGAGAGGGAGGGAGAGAGAGAAAGAGAGAGACAGAGAGAGAGAAAAGAAGAGGGAAGAGAGAGGAGAAGAGGCTGTCAGGACAGAGGCAGCTATCGGGCTGGGAGCCACCAGAGGGGTCAATAGTGATTATCTGTCCAGGTCAGCAGCGTGGAGTGGGGCCTGCTGGCAATAAGGACACCAGCAATGCAGCAATAAACACTAAAACAGCCCCAGAGCCTGCTACGGTCTCACATACTGTAACAGCACCGGCTGCATAACACACATCCACCCACACACCCACCCGCAAGCACACAGCCGCACACACACACACAAGTGCATACAGACGCAGACATAAACGCGCACCCGCAAGCACACACAGCCGCACACGCACACGGACAGGCACACGGACAGGCACACGGACAGGCACACGGACAGGCACACACACCAAACCCCTACCACATCAGATAAACTAGAGCACCGTCAACTTGTAAATGCCGAAACGCATCCGTCTCCGTGACAACCAGGCTGTCATATAGAGAAATGCACCAAAGCGCTTACCGCGACCTGCGGCAGCCAACACCCCGCACGTAAACCCAACGCCCCCAGACCGCAGACCCTGTCCTCCCCTCGCAAACAGCACCAGGGCCCCTTCCCCCGACCGCCCCCTCCCCTCCCCGCCGCCCCCCTCCCCCGCCCCGCTCCTGCCCCGCCCCGCCGCGCCCCGCCCCGCTCCACTCACAGTCGCAGATCTTCTTGCAGATAAGACGCCGCATGCTTTCCGCAGATCTGAACAGCAGGAGCGGCAGGAGGAGCGGGAGGAGAGGGGGAGGGGTGCTGGGGCCTCCCCAGGGCTCACGCTCCGCTGTCCCGTCCCGGAACAGTGGGGTGGGGAGGGAGTTACGCGGCGGGACGCAGGCAAAGAAGGAAAGACACACTCCCGCGGGCTGCGCTCGCCGAAAACTCCACCCAGGCTTGTGCCGGCATTTTTCTTAAACGCCCTCCCCTCCACCCTCCTCTCTTCCCCCTCCTCCCCTAGGGGCCAAACAGCCAATCGGTGAGCGGGTGACATCATGCTGTTGCAGCCAGTGCAGTAGCGGAGCGCTGCGTTTCTAACCCCTCCCCTCAGGAGGCGGACCCTCAGCGCCTCACAGACAGAGGAAACCCAGACCAGATTTTACCAGAGTAACAGAGACACACCCCCACACACACAGCAGACAAAGGCTGGCCAGGCCCTGCTGGCCAGTGCATGTGTGTGTGTGTGTGTGTGAATGTGAATGTGAATGTGAATGTGTTTGTGTTTGTGTTTGTGTTTGTGTGTGTGTGAGTGTGTGTGTGAGTGTGTGTGTGAGTGTGTGTGAGTGTGTGTGAGTGTGGGTGAGTGTGAGTGTGAGTGTGTGTGCGTGTGTGTGTGTGTGTGTGTGTCAGTGTCTTTTACAAGGACACTGGAAACATGGCCCAATTCCCACAGGGTACCCCGAGGAAATGTAGAGAGAGTGAGAGAGAAAGTGATGGAGGCTGTGCTTTCCTCAGGTTAGTAACAGGAGGCCTCTCTCAGGACTCTGTGTGTCTCTCTCAGGACTCTGTGTGTCTCTCTCAGGACTCTGTGTGTCTCTCTCAGGACTCTGTGTGTCTCTCTCAGGACTCTGTGTGTCTCTCTCAGGACTCTGTGTGTCTCTCTCAGGACTCTGTGTCTCTCTCTCAGGACTCTGTGTCTCTCTCTCAGGACTCTGTGTCTCTCTCTCAGGACTCTGTGTCTCTCTGTGTGCCTCTCTCAGGACTCTGTGCCTCTCTCCGGCAGAACGAGTGCAGTGTCTGTTTTTCGGAGCCTCTTCCACGGTTACAGACCGCTGAGTCTGTGGCGTGTGTCTGGTCAGGCCCCGCGAGACGGCCTGCCGGGAGCAGCTGACAGCAGCGATCCCTGGGGGAAGTCTGCTGTGCCTGTTGCCATGACAACGCGCGGAGACGTCCCCTGGGGATGGGCAGGTGGCTCTCAGTGTGTCTGCTGATGCTGCTCCACACGCCCGTCTCACAGCGCCCATAACGAATAACCTCCCGTGACCTTTACTTCACACACTGCAACCACCACTGTTTCCTCTTCTCCATCAATGGCGCTGCCGTTTGAATATTTACATCAACACTCAACAGCCAATCGGAAACGAGATCTCACCGTCAGGCTTCTGCCTGCCACACTTTCGTTTTCATGCTGACGGTGCAGTCATGTGATCTTCCCTTTCTAATTAATCATTCAAAGCATTCCCTGATGTTTCAGTCACGTGAACCCCATTTTGTTTCCAATGGCATGACATCCTAACATCCTGATAAACAGAAGAGCGAATGCGCTAAATCGTAGTAATCGCAGCTTTTTTAACGCTGAATAATTAGCTAGTGTCTCAAAGTGACACTAACTTTTTTGCCAAACTTTTATTTGTTTTTTTATTTATTTATTTATTTATTTATTTTTTCACCTCACAGCCTGGACATTACAATGGAGCACATTTTAAAACACGCACTTCCCAACAACTTTTGAAAATGTGATTTTACCAGTTCTGAATAAATATCAACAGGCAGTTTTGGATGGAGCAGGTGATAACGAGCTCAGGAGAAACATGGAAAACTGACCATGAAGATCATTAATCATTAGCCAAGATTCTCATCTTAAATGACACTGCTAGGCAGACGTTAAGAGCGACACAGCCTACAGGAGACCTGTGTTGTGCCTGATCTGAACATAACTGAACACGCTTCACAATACGGTCTTCACCCCCTGGCACGATGGCCCCAAAGGTAAGACCTGACATTTGATATTATGAGTATCCACTGACATACAATCTTAACCGTGCGCGCACACACACACAGGAGATGACAGGCTAGAGAAGCGTTGCCATGGAAACTCACTGGTACTCAGAGACAGTGGGGTCTGAGACAAGGGGAGGGGCTCAGAACCTGCTTTCTCTGTAAAAGTGTAACAAGACCCTTTAATACACCCCCCATCTGCTCAAACAAACTGCTGACCTGCACTAATAATTCACCTGGGACTACATGAATAGCACAACACAACAGTGTGTGCACACAATTTCTGGATCTGAGCGTGTGTGCGTGTGCATGCATTTAAGAATGACTATGTGAGCCTGTGTGTGTGCGTGAGTGTGTGTGTGCGTGTGTGCGTGTGTGTGTGTGTATGTGTGTTTTTATGTGTGCGCGCGTGTGTGTGTGTGTGTATGTGTGCGTTTTTGTGTGTGTGCGTGTGTTTATGTGTGTGTGTGTGTGTGTGTTTATGTGTGTGTGTGTTTTTGTGTGTGTGTGTGTGTGTGCGTGTGTGTGTGTGTGCGTGCGTGTGTGTGCGTGTGTGTGCGCGTGTGTGTGTTTGTGTGTGTGTGCGTGCGTGTGTGTGTGTTTTTGTGTGTGTGTGTGTGTGTGTGTTTTTGTGTGTGTGTGTGTGTGTGTGTGTGTGTGTGTGTGTTTTTGTGTGTGTGTGTGTGTGTATGTGTGTGTTTTTGTGTGTGTGTGTGTGTGTGTGTGTGTGTGTGTGCACCAGTGGCTGATTAACTGAGCTCACTTGATGGCAGCCCTTCTCTGCTTTTGATTCCTCCCTACAGTACAGGATCAAATGTGTGCTCAAGAGGGGACTAGTTACTGCACAATACAGCCCCTGTAAATTACCTGCCAATTTCAATATCCCTAGAAAAAATTATGTCCCAATGATGTCAACGGTTTCTTTTCTCCTTTATTGGGGGCAATTTAATTATTAGATTCTGTGCAACACAGACATCTGTACCAGAGACAGTCTTGCATCCTGTTTTCTCTGAATCAATACCAAAACTGTCCACACAATGGCAGCACTAGATTTGCTCCTCAGCACGAAGACCCCTCACTGATCCTACTCTCCACACTCAGGCTGTGTAAAGTAAGCCTGAGTTATAGCACTACAGATCTGGGACCTGTGGTAAACCCTGTAGGGGTGTAGAGGCTGTCACAACTCTGCATGACAGTCAGGGAACCATTCCCCGGAGCTCTCTCCAGGTGAAAACACAAGCCTCAGAACATGAACTTCATGACCTGACGAAGGCACAGATACACAGAGAGTGACTCACACAGCAGCAATAACCCAATAATTACACCATCACCACAGAATGAAACAGGCACAGAAATACTATTTAGTTTCAAACTGCATTTGAATGCAGCTATGAAAGCAGCCTGCAGTGGTAACTCCATCGGAATGCTAGGTATAGCAGCCCCCCGCCCCAAACCTCAACAGACCTTTTCCTTTCTGCACTTCTGTAAACTCTGTAAAGCGTCTGTGTCAGTTTTCTGTCTAACAAATAAGCGCTACACAAATTCAATATGGAATTGAATTTCCATATGTCCATAACCAGACTGGGAGGGAAAAAAGAATAAATTCCATTGGAGAGTCACTGAGTGGGGCGTTCAGAAAGAGGCCAGAAAGCAGTCGGGAGAGGGAATGGCATGGCCGCGCACAACCTCCCCGCCACGCCGTAAACGCATCAGACAGACCGCTGAGGAGACAGGGAGGAGGGGGAGGCGGCGCAGACGTCCGGACTCCAGTCCAGAGCTCCACATGATTTACGCACCGTGATGCATCTCTCAGACCGGACCGGCCAGACAGAGGAGAGGAGAGGCAGGGGAGCCTTCTGCTGTCTGTTTTAGCAATAAACAAAATCAATAACCTGTTATTTACTTTTGCGTTTTTATAATAAAAGCTTGTGCCGTCTGTTTTATCAATAACCCGTTATTTACTTTTTGTTTTTTATAATAAAAGCTTGTGCTGTCTGTTTTATCAATAACCAAAATCAATAACCCATTATTTACTTTTTGTTTTTATAATAAAAACTTGTGCTGTCTGTTTTATCAATAACCAAAATCAATAACCCATTATTTACTTTTTGTTTTTATAATAAAAACTTGTGCTGTCTGTTTTATCAATAACCAAAAGCAATAACCCATTATTTACTTTTCATTTTTATAATAACAGCATGCACTGTCTTTTTTATCAATAACCAGTTATTTATTTTTCTTTTTTTATAATAAAAAGCCAGTCTGTAACTTTTTTTGCTGACTGGGCAAAATTCCCTCTGTAATTTGGTTCAGTCCTGAAACTTCCGATCAATCACACAGGACACTGTGATGGGGGGGGGGGGGGGGGACACACAGACATTTTTAGACATGCCAAGCCACACACAAGATGAAGTCAAGTTGGAAAATCAAAATCATCCACCATACAACTGCTTTTTCTGCAGCCTAAACTAGAAACAGCTGACATCAATGAGCATTCGATCCAGAGTCACAACTCAATGCACCAAAACTTGAGCTATCACCCTATATCCCCTGAATTGCTCTGGTAACCCAGCAAAGATCAATCACACAGCCGTAGCCATTTGAGTGGGAGTGTGTGAGAATGTGTGTGCGTTTGTGGGCATGTGGGAGTGCGTGGTCCGGCATGTTCTAATAAACACACACGTACAGGGAGAGCATAGCTCTTAGTCATGCTCCAGCTGAGACACCATACTGCTGCCGCCACCCCAGGTCTGCAGGGGTACGGCCCTCACGTTCCATTTATCCATTTAAGGTGTAAGATCAGAAATATGTGATTAGAATGTTCTTAACTGAACATTCTTATCACAAATATGTGATGAGCATGTGCTTAACCGAAAATTCCAATCATAAATATGTGATTAGAATTTTCTCACCTGAACATTCTAATGCTGATGTAACAATCACTACTGGAAATCGAAATCAATGGTGTCGACACAGGCTTAGAATTTTGAACAAACACTCCAAAAACTGTTTAAAACTGCTTCTGCCGAGAAACAATCACCCTCTGCTAACAGGAGCCTCCCATAAGGAAGCCACTGCACTCGCCTGGGCAGGGTGTCACGTTACCTCACACCGGTAACCTGAGCACAGGGAGAGCAGTCAACACAGAGCGCAGCCAGCTTTAATCTCCGTGCCAGGGTCAGGGCTGAGAACACAAAGCTGGGGTGGTCTGAAGGGCCCCTCTGAGGGCCTGAACTGGCCAGCCTTTCCCAACACATGCCCCAAGAGCCCTGAGCCAGTGAACAGCCAACGTCCTGTACTGGCCAGCCTTTCCCAACACATGCCCCAAGAGCCCTGAGCCAGTGAACAGCCAATGTCCTGTACTTGGGATTGTGTGGGTCATTCGCTCCCCATAGCTGCAGCAGACCCTGCAGGTTAGCATCTGCCTTTAGTGAGAGATACAGCACTCCCCACCTGCGCTAGCTCTCCTGCAGTATGTAGTGTCAAAAAATACCAGTCACTGGCTTACAGGCCAGTACTGCAGCCTGGGAAGCATACAGAGGTAAGGTGGCTGCAAGCTGTACTACAATAATAGTAGAGTAGTACACACAATTGTACATCAGAAAGAGCATGTGTATTCATGAGAGGCAACTACTAGAGCCAGAGTATGTATGTGTACGCAGGAGCGTTTTCTGTGTGTGTGTGCGTGTGTGTGTGTGTGTGTGTGTGTGTGTGTGTATGCAGGAGCGTTCTGTATATGTGTGTGTGTGTGTTCCTGTTTGTGTGTGTGCGAGCATACACTGTGTGTGTGTGTATGCAGGAGCGTTCTGTATATGTGTGTGTGTGTTCCTGTTTGTGTGTGTGCAAGCATACACTGTGTCTGGGTGTGTATGTAGGAGTGGTCTGTATGTGTGTGTATATGCAGGAGAGTTCTGTATGTGTGTGTGTGTGTGTGTGTGTGTGTGTGTCTGTGTGTATATGCAGGAGAGTTCTGTATGCGTGTGTGTGTGTGCATGCAGGAGAGTACTGTGTGTGTGTGTGTGTGTGTGTGTGTGTGTGTGTGTGTGTGTGTGTGTGCGCGTGTTTGTGTGTATGTGTGTGTATATGCAGGAGTGTTCTGTGTGTGTGTGTGTGTGTGTGCGTGTGTGATGGTGCATGACGGAAACTGATGAACAGGAAGTGCCAGGAAATAACCATAATCATACTCATAATCATATCAGAACCAATGCAAGCCAATCTGTATGTGTGTGTTTGTGTGTATGTGTGTGTGTGTATGCAGGAGCGTTCTGTATGTGTGTGTGTGTGTGTGTGTGTGTGTATACCGGAGAGTTCTGTATGTGTGCGTGTTTATGTGTGCGTGCGCATACACATTGTCTGTGTAATGTAATGGCGGTGTGGTGTGGCCCAGCAGAACGCCCCACAGCTGAGGGTGAATCAGCAGGGTCTGCTGTGCTCTTTCAGCTCTAATCTGGTTACTGCAGCATAATAGCCAGCGTGGCCTAATCCCCCATTACAGAGCAACTCAGCCTGTCTGCACACACAACCTGCAAATCCCTGCTCTGAGCCAACCACTGCTACAGCCACTAAAGCACCTTCAGCCTCAGCTCCGAGTGACACACGCACACACGCGCAGACGCGCTCGCGCACACACGCACACGCGCGCGGACACACACAATCAAACATGCAAACACACACCCCACTTCACTGTGCTCACACTTTTGAGTGGGAACCATAACATAATCAAACTCTGCTCAGGAAATCATTCTGAGGATTCCAAGAAAGCTGGCCCACTCACTTAAATTCCACAGGTGCAACTCAGACTGTTTTCACACAAAAAAGGCTGGATTCAAAGTCATGCCAAAAACCTTAAATCCAGGATGATCCAGACCTGTGAATTAACCCACAGAGGTGAACGTTTAAAAAAAGCACAGATGAGACATCATAAAAATCTCACAATTGCTCTCTTAAACCCCATTCCAACACCGCAGAATCTCTCTCTCAAACATACCTGAACAGTACAGAGTAGAATACCTCCCTCTGCTGCCCTAATTTAACAGTACAGAACTCCCATCCCCTTCCCTAACATCTAAATCTGGAATATGTGATTGGTTACCCGTGAGAGCCAAGGAAAACTACTTTCACACAGGCCGTTGTACAGAATTTCATACAAAATAACTGCTCTGCTTGTTTTCGTTGTGTTGTTTCATGAGGGAGGGGCAGATTCTCTTATTTGGAAATGCGGTAACATTAATTGCATGATGTTCCCTTGGTGCTACTCTCACATGTACAGGGGGAACTGCAGTTGAAGCCTGTGTGTTCCCACACTGCATTTGCTCACAGTTCTCACAACTTCATCAATCACACACACACACACACACACACACACACACACACACACACACACACACAGAGTACTACAGGTGAGCTAGCAAAAGTGGCAGAGGGGTATCTCTGATTTTAGAACAACTGGTAACCTGCACAACTGCTCCACCACCAACCAATGTCATGTTCCACACCTCAGGGCACAAGCGAATGGTATTTGAGGAAGGTGAGACGGGGCAGTTGGGTTGGAAGCCCTGCTGGGGGCAATGACACACTGTGTGCTACATTCCATAGCTCAGGTGCCACAGCTAACGGACGCGCACGCACGCACGCACACACGCACACACACACACGCGCGCGCACACACACACGCGCACACCCCCGGGGCTGTGGGGACCGCTCACACAGCATCTGCTCTCCGTGGGCGCATGGGGGACTGCTGCACATTCACACAGCTGCACAAACCTCCTTATCGGTTTCCGTCTGCTGAATCAGACGGAATCTGACTCTCTGCTCTACAGAGTCCACTCAGTCTGCTACAGAGCCACACACTGTCTGTGTTATTCCTCTCAGTCCACATTACATTAAATCTTACTTTCTATTACTAAAAACCTGTCCTGATATCACTGGTTTCTTGGTACAGTATCATTTCCATGAGTGTGTGAGTGCAGGTGTGATGGTGCATGACGGAAACTGATGAACAGGAAGTGCCAGGAAATAACCATAATCATACTCATAATCATATCAGAGCCAATCATAATCAATCTGTTCTCAAGCACAGCAGACAAAACAGTGCAGATAGTAAACAAAATTCAAACACTACAGACACTACAAAGCCAGATCCACCTTAAGAACCTGAAACCCATTCAAGAAACCTTATCACTCGAGTGCGAACTCCGAACACACTTCTGAGAAGACAACTTTTGTGCTGAACTGAACTTTTGTCCACCTTAAGAAGCTCATTCAGGAGACCTCATCTCTGCCTTGAAGCAGAGAGTGACACACTTCTGACAGACAAACACACTCTACTGCCCCGCTGAGAGCCAGAGAGAGAGAGAGAGAGAGAGAGAGAGAGAGAGAGAGTCAGTGGGGACAGCGGGGCAGTACATTACAGTCACTTAGCAGACGTCTCATCCGCGGTGATTTACAGGGTAATAGAACATAAGTGCATCCAGCAGGGCTATGTGAGCAACAGGGCCAGGCCTGGCTAACCGCATTCCTGCAGCAGAGGGAGTACGTGCAGTACAGTAGGCCTGCTAAATATAAGTTCTATATAAATATACCTTATGCCAACCGAGAACCATCGCATAAATAACCCATTCACACAGCCAACGTCCATATAAACCGTGTTGCAACGTTGCTGAAGCTATACACATCACAGGAGAGTGCTTGGGTCGTAACAGGGGTGAAGTGTGAAAAGGCAGTTCTTCAGTCCGAGTCAGAAAACGGGCAGTGACTCAGGTGAAAGTATGTGTGAAAACAGCCCCCCGCCCCCCACCCAAACAGAGAAGCCCCCCCCCCAATGTGGGTTCTGTAAAGCAGGGAGATTCAGGGAGATTCTTTACTGTGGAAAGGGGGGGGAAAAAAGCACAAGATTTTCCAGTGAGCTCACTCCAAATAATCTCCCCATTCTGTCTCACAACCCCCCTCTGTAGCGCACCCTCTCTTTCACCCGCTTAGTTCCACATCATTCTCACAGCCTTTTGCTCTTTATCTCTCTCCCGACTCCCCCCCATCCCTCTCTCTCAAACTGAAGTCCTCGGAAAGCGGAGAAAAGGGAAACCTAAAGGATTTAACTAAACACTCTGAGGAGAGTTGATCTTTTCCACTTATTTCCTGTGCCAAAAGACACAAAGGAAAGTTCTGGAACACAAGGCAATGCATCTGCTGCCCTTCACCTAGAACAACCGGGAGAGTTAAGTCCCTTTAAGAGAGAGCAGGGGGGCGAGGCAGAAACCGAAACCTTGAACAGGCGATGAAAGCCACGGAGCTAAGCTGACACGCATCAGTGACATCAGAGGAAGTCCCACTGCAGAGCTCCCGGGATGTCACAGGTCCTCTCTGCAGGGAGTATTGGTCAGCGTGGGGATGGTGAGAGGCAGTCAGGGGGGTCCTGGACACACAAGCCCGTCTCTGTTCAGCACGGGACCCCACGGTGCCCATGGCTGAGTGTGTGTGGGGGGGGGGAGAGAAGTGAAAGGAAACACCGAATGGAGGAGGTCTGTCCTGAGTCCAGGAGGAGAAGCCTGTGTGTGTGTGTGTGTGCGCGTGCATGTGTGTGTGTGTGTGTGTGTGTGTGTGTGTGTGTGTGTGTGTGTCTGGCCTATTCCAATGCACTCAGTGACACTCCAAATCACTAGGCGCCTTTCCCAGTGTGTGAATTTGTAAGCCACACTGTTCTTAAAGGGGAACGAAAAAAAAAAAACCCCCACTAAAAATACAAGCTCACTCAATCCCACCAGCATAAATAACACAGGCCTGTTGGATGCCCCTGTACACACCAATAAACCTCCCGCAACCCCTCGCCCCGCTCATCCCCTGACCCCGTCCTGCTTTGGGACCGAATCGCTCTCAGAGCAGAAGACACAAGCTGCTCCCCTGTGTAAGCGCGTGCGCTCGGCCAGCGGGATCACAAACGCACTCACCCAGTCCGTCGTCCCCCGCTGCCATGGCGACGGAGCGGAGCGGGGACTGCTGGCGTGTCGATAGCGATCGCGTCTCCGTTCCTCCTGTATCCCTCCTCTCCCTCCCCACACGACCACCGGACCAACGTGGCTCCCCCTCACCCCGAGATCTACTCCACACTCCTCCTCTATCCCCTCTCTCTCTCTATCCTTCTCTCACTCAGTCACTCTCTCTCGCTATTGATCTCCGACTCACTCTCTCTGTCCCTCTCGCTCTCTCTCAATCACAGTAATCAGGAACAGCTGCTCCAGCTCTTCAAAATAAAAGTCCCACAGAGAGAGTACACAACACTGCTTCCCTCCTAGTCTTAACCCCCTCCTCCTCCCTTTCTCCCTCCACCGTCTGCCCCTCCCCTTTCTCCTCCTCAGTCTCCTGCCCTGTTCTGAACCTCCATCTGAAAGATTACAGCAGTTCAGCTGGAGAACTGTCAAACCAAAGAATCTATTGTTTGCAGTGAACTAGAATTTAACTTTCTAATTAAGAGTAATTGCCATGGAAAATAAATCCTCACTCTCTCACACTTATTCTATTTCAATTTCGAATGCTTCACATACAACGTACATATTGGGAGTAAATTTATATCTGTAACAAAATAAATTTGGTTATTATACCGCCTCAGTGTTGCTCTGACACTCATTCAGGAGGTTGTGTCATACAGGAGAAGAGGCTTTTTGTATGTTTGTTTCTCTTGGTGCACCCTGATCCCAGCAGTCATCAGGCACACAGACAGACAGTCAGGGAGCAGACAGCGAGTCTGTGCGAGAGTAAAAACACTCCCCTTCACTAGAGTGGGAGGAGGAGCAGTGGTCCACAGGGAGATGTATTTCTACATATTCTGACCGCTCCTTCCTGAAACGGACACCCCCACACAAACCCCCCACCCCGAGGCGCTCAGACTGTGGCAGACAAGCTCAGGGGGTGAATCAGCCCTCCAGCCCAGAAGGCCTGAGACACCCTCATATGGAGAACGTTCCAGAAAAGCAGAGTCACACAAACACAGAGCAGTAAGCACAGAGGGTGGTTCTCCCCACGCTGCTCAGTAAGGTCAGAGAGGCTAATGGGAACATCGGAACAGGGCCGTGCCTGCAGGCTGCCCCTGGCTACATTAAACAGCTCTGCGTCTCCATACCCACATACACACGGTAGTTAGTACCTGGTTAGTACCAAGGTTCAACGTCCAACCTCTTAACGTTTCCCGCCAGCTCACGACAAACCGGCAGCCAGGAGAATCCCCTCTCCCAGAACACAAATAACCGGGAGAGCACGGATCTGCCCGGCGGCAGGGGAAGTCCCAGCACCAGGCCGGGACAGACCTGCAGCCAGCAGCAGAAATAGACTTTCTGAAGTCACGTTCCTGCTGGAGTCTGCAGACCAAGAAACCACGGCCCACCGGACCTGCCGCTGATAACCCAGGAAGCATCACCAATGCACTCTCCCTCCTGAGAAACCAACGTAACACTCCAGTCTGTGTATGTGGGCAGTGGGTCCAAAACCCATACACTGCTATGTAGGTCTGTAGTCGGGTAACATTAATTACATGCGCTGCCTCAGAATCCCTGGATAACATACAGTTTAATATCTTCATGTGATATTTCAGCATAGGCCAATTTTCAGTTAGACAGACACCAGTTTGAACCTGCATAGAATAATCTTCTATCCAGTTTAAATTTGGCATCAATATAGCTTTGCTGTCCTCTCTGAATTCATCCTCCCTGTTGAGAATTCTTCCATAATGGTATGAGTTTCTGACCATGTCCACAGGATTGCAGGTGAACCAGCAAAGGCAACAGCTGTAATGGCCCATAGTCCACCAGCAGGAGTCCTTGCATAGCAACTGTTGTCAGGGGTGGTTACGTACCACATCCACAGGCTGGTTACATAGCAGTGGCCTACACCCTATCATCAGCGGTGGTTGCGTAGCAACGACCAATGTCCCCCTCACTGGGGGGTAACACATTAATGGCCTATGTCCTGTTGTTAGGGGCGGTTAAATGGAAACGGTGTATGCATGTTCAACAGGGCTGCTTAAGAATAGCCTACATCCCCTCATCAGTAGGGCACCTTAGAAACTGCCATCAGCTTTCAGATGGTTGCCCAGAAGCACAAAAATGCTTACAAGAAAGCCTCACTAATCCAAATAACCTTCTCCTTAGAGGTTCCTCAGCCCTGCCTACATTTCTTATAAGAGGGGACCGAGCAAAGCTCTGCCTCACCAAAGCACCAAAGCACCAAAGCCAAGGTGAGGCCCAGAATGGCCCAGACTGTGAGCTGAAGTTTCCTGCCCAAAAGTGACCTCTTCACTGCAGGAGGTGCAATTCACCTAATATCACCAAGAGAGTCACAACACAAACTTATAACCTGCACGGTAATTTCTGCAGCTTATAGAATATGAACATACAGGAATCTCAGTTAAAAGGATGTACATGCAATGGAATCTCACAGTTAAAAAGGTGTAAACACACTGTAATCTCAGAGTTAAGATGGTAAACACACTGGAATCTCATGTTTAAGAGTTTAAACCTGCTAGAACTGCATAGTGATAGCTTTGTTTTTTGTTGCTCCTGGGGAATGACTGCATCCTTTCAAAAAACGAATCTCTCTCGCTCTCAGGCCTTCCTCCGAGGCTACAGACCACACAAAACCAACAGGGATTCAGACCACTCCACACCTCCCAATCACAGGAGAGCTCATTGCATGTTCCAGCACCAAATGGAGGTGTTACCGCAGGGAAGAGCGTTCTGTTGATTAGCCTTAGGAGACACCAGCACGTTTTCCACAACAGTTCCATTCACCACCAACACGGTGTCTTCGGCCTGTGGGGACCTCGATGTGACCACACGGTACGGGACTTGCCCAGTGGCATTAAGGCAGCAGGTTTAAGTCCCGGGTGTGCTGCTCCACACCAATGTACTTAAAGAAGGCATATGAGCAAGGTATTTAACTCAAGACATAAAGCCATGCCATCGCCATTCTGACTTTAAAATGACTCCACCACTGTAAATGCAATATCCTCCTCCAATGATTCTTCCGAAATATTTGTATTTAAAATAACTGTTCTCAAATTTTTTTTAAATCAACGCAGGCAGTTGGTGCCATTTTCTTCCCCAAAATCCCCCGCCAGACAATAGGCAGCAGGTTCTGATACACAAATGTGTGGCTCTCAACTCTGGCATACTACTCAGTAACTGAATAGCGAACGCTCTGTCAAAGTACTGTCAAAACTAATTCAGCACATACAATCACTCAAAACTCATACGCAATTCTGTGATGAAGTTTGGATTATGGGTGTTCTAGCAGTATTGCCAGCATACGCACATCCAGTTGTGTTGTAGTAGTACAAATTACTGTAAAAGGGGGCAAAAACACGGCCTTTCTAGTGTTAAACTGAGCAGAGCCATCTGAGGCTGCCAGCACATCTGGAACAATTTAGCCTGGCAAAGAAGATGGAAAAAACCCAGCTTAATTAATAAATGATCAAACGAACAAAGAGACTCACCATTGCTGAGGCTCAGAGCCATGTTTCCAGAGTTCAGCACTTCATCAAACTTGCCCAGTATCGCTTGCAACCTGCAGATGGGAAAAAAATACCAGAGTTAGGTCTCAGTATCGGAGAACACGACTCAGGTAGCCAAAAACACTAAAACATTTGAAAACTCTCCAGACTGTAGTCCTGCGTCTGTTTATAAGTTGATGGAAAGAGTTCCATCGCGAGGGCTTATGCGAGGCTCTTGGAGAGACGTCACAGAAACACAAACCCAGCCTTCCGCCCTCTGCCAGCTCGCAGACCAGCGTCACCGCGATCCCAACACCGAGGAGCCTTCCCTGGCACAGCGCAGCAAAAACATACCGCTCAACCGCCGCTCACAGAAACAATCTCTCCCGCTAAACTCAAACACGGAGCAGAACCCAGGGAGCGCGGGCGCACGGTACGTACCTCAGACCGGGGCTAACGCTGCAGGTGCTGTAAAAATCAGCGCAGCCCCAGAGACCGGAGGGCTTCTGTAAAACACCGTGACCGATTTAGAATCCCTCGCCTCGCCTTCCCTCCAGCCCAGAACACAGCGCTGTCCCGCCCGCCCCGACGCTGTCTCCAAACGCGCACCCCGCGGGGGAGGGGAAAGGGTTAACGACGAGAGCCGTCGTGACGACGTGTGACGGGCAGCTCCTGGCTCCTTTACATAACCTCCTGACTGATACACACACACACACGCACGCACGCTGAGGAACAGCAGCACGTCTTAAATCTCACTGTGGGCGGCGGGGCTTCAGGCCTGTCAGCTGACGCGGCATGTCCCGCCTCCCGCTCTCCCTCTGTGGCACTCGTCGCCGTGTTGACTGGGATTAGGAGAGAGGCAGTCAGCTGACTTCAGCTGCTCAGACGGAGAACCCAAACACGGCGAGCGTCTCTTCCTGTTACTCCACTGCCCGAGTCTCTCGCTCTGGCGTTCTCCCTCTCTCTCGCTCATAACATGAGCTCTGCCATTTCCTGCCATTTCAGTCACAGCCCCACACACAGAACCAGAGCAGATCCCATGCTGATATCACTGCAGAGACATATCAACGAGCCACAATCGTCACACCTTTTTGTGGAGGGAAATTAAGCTTCTGGCAGGAAGACGAAAATTTTCTTTCACTCAGGATTTTTTTCCCCTCTGGAGGAAACGTGAGCAATGAGCAGCAGAGGAATCTGGGTAGGGAAGCATGCAGGTATGCTCAAAACTGTTCCCTTCCCCCCCCCCCACAATTCATAAATGGAAATTTCTGTTAAGAACACTAGTTTGACATTTCCGCACAATTGCGCAACAGGGACTTCATATTTCAACAGCCTTTAATGCATCCATTTTGTGGGAGCTGAGGTAGAATGGCGTTCTCTGGTCCCCGGTTATACAGAGAAACTGAGCAGCAACGAACCCCCCTCCCTAGCAGGGCCTCGATGGTCACCTCCCGCGTGCGGTACCCCCTGCACGCACCCCTACCCCCCCGCCTCCCAGCCTGGCTTACCATGGCTCTCTCCCCCTTCCTCCATTTCATCTGGAGCGGCGCCACCGAACAGCCCTGCGGCCATATTTCACATAACACGGCTCTGCCAGAGACGCTCGCCGTATATAAATAAGTATACTCATATTTGAACGGCTTAAATATTTGAACAGTTAAATGCCACACGGAGCTAGCAATAGCCACCGGCAAGTAATATGAAGTTATAGTTCCTTTACGGTACATAAACATCTGGTGCTATCCAAAGGGCATGCAGTATTCCCACACCAGAAATGTTCATTAAAGTGTATGTGCGCTAGGCCATGGAAACAAACAGTCATGCATAACTATTGAATATACTGTTGTATTGACAGAGCCACACAAATTGCAGCAGTATGTAAATCATGCTCACACAGACGCGAGTAGGAGGAAGACTCACGACGTGCAGCAGGGGTCCCTAGCGCGTAGCTGGACGTTGTAATTCAGGCTGACTGAAAGGCTCCTGCCCCTGGCCATGCTAAAGCTAACTCTGAATTAGCCTGCAGGGCTGCCAGCCAGGCCACAGTAGACCAGGGGGCCGTCCGTGCACAATAACAGCTCCCCACCGCAGCAAATTCTTAAAACAGAGCCAGAAACTCACGCTCACGAGTCTGTAACAGCTTTCCAGAGTTCCACAGAGATCTCCGAACTCACAGGACACTGCAGAAACCTCCCATCTGCACACCAGCACTGGATACAGACATGCTGAGCGGAGGCGCCAGCTAAGACACTAATCTTAATAACCCCCAATTTCAAAGGTATTCTGGAATACTGGTATCAGAGTTTGAATCGTACATCTCATGTACCGAACCGAGAAGCCCCCCCTCAGTGCCCTCCAAATCTCCTCATATCTCCTCATCTCCACAACAACCACGTCGGCTCCAGGGCGCATAATTAAATCAGCCTGAGGACGTCGCTGCAGAGAGCCCACTGGCTCCACACCAGAGGAGCACAGAGCAGGACTGCACAGAGAGGAGAAACACAGCTGGTGCTGAGGGCGCTACAGCGGTTAAGTGCCTTCGCCGGGCCAGCAGCGTTGGCCGGGACGGGCTTCACATGAACAGCCAGAGCCGGGCCAACAGACTCCATCTGTCCCCCGAGCAGCCCCATCACACAATAAAGACACACGTCCAGCGGCTTTCATGATGCGCCTGCCACTCGCCGCTCCATAATGGCTCTCTGTTCCAGCGGGCGCTGACTCACCTCCCACCACCCCGACAGGGGAGGCGGGGAATTCGCCACTGTTCCCCAGAAGAAAGCCCCTCTCTGTCCCGTGCGTGGCCTGTCCTGGGACCATATGCCAGCGCCGCATACTGAAGAGCATCGCCCTTTGTGCCCTGAACGATCGCCGCCCGACCTCTATCTGCACCCTACAGCACTGGGGCGACACTGGCAACAGGGACCACGGCTAATACAGGAACCCCCAACCTCTAACTCAAATAATCTGGTGCACCTACCTTACCCAGTACGAGATCTATACAAAGTCAGACACCAGGTTCCAATCAGGCTGGTTCCATGTTTTTACACAGAAAAATGCTCAGAAGGTTTTTTAGAGACATCAGCAAACAGATAGCAATTTCATTGCACAAACCACTTATTTTTCCATTAAGTCCCATTAAAAACCGGCTCTCTCCACCCTCCACCTCTTAACAGTCCTGTACAAATCATAGGAAACTGAACATCTCAACCAATTGAATGCATAGGACAGAGACAGTGGCTTATTCTATTCGCTCCTCTCCACCAATCACAGCCCATAACACTTCAACAGAACCAGGAAAATCCATCGTCAGTGTACGAAATTCCTCCTTTTAACAAAAGGGCTGTGTTCTGAACTTCCCGGAGTATAGACGATATAACACAATGTGCCATATATGACATATTTGCAACTCATTGTCCTTTAAAAGTCCTTTAAATGTCATAACGGAGGTTTGTATTGGTGTCATGGCAAACATTTACAGTTAATATTGTTCATATTGGGACACCATCTCGCTCAAGCACACACACACGCCAAGAATAATAATCACACACAAATATTTGATTGGTTTTTCCAAGGGACGTGTCATTCCCAGAACATGAGTGCTGTCCCTGTGAAAGTCGGGTGAAGCGTTTACATCACATAGCAGGCATGTCAAACAGACGCAAGGGTGGAACAATATCGCATGGCCCCAACCTGCAGGCCCTCACAGGCCTTCGTCTTATGATAACCCCACCACTAAATCAACCTGCCCAAAAGAGGTCCAGTGTCACCAAAAGAGTCACCAATCTAAACAGGTGTTGAAAAGAAGGTATTGGCCCCCCTGGTGCCCTCTCATGAGAAACCGCGGGGGGAATGCAGACAGGGGAGGGGGGTGGGGGTTTGGGACTCACCGGGCGGCAGGCAGCCCTTGCTTGTTCAGGCTGGCTCTCACTTTCTCCCCCACGAAGCGGTACACCTCCACCAGCGTGGACGTTGCGGTTTCTCGAACCTGCGGGGGCAGAACGCGTTCTCTGTTAGTGGCTGAAAGCGACACCGCGGGAGAGCGTGGAACAGACCGCTCTGAAGCCCGACACCACTGCCGTCACGGTTACTGTCACGGTCACCCACTGTCCCCAGGGCCAGGTCCGGTTACATTACAGTGCAGCCAACAAGCCCAGATCTCTGCATGTCTCACAACGGCAGCACCCAAAGAAGGTAGAGATCACAAGCAAAACTAACCCCCCCACACACACAAGCACACACACAAAAAAACACGATTGGTGACCTCTCACCTGTCCGTTAGAGTCTCCTGTCAGTGTGCAGAGGTATGGGACAATCTTGCTGAGGGTTAGAGGCTGAGCTCCATACCTGAAACAGAGGACAGGCAAAATAGGTAACTACATGTGGCAATGCATGTTGGGAAGAGACAACAAGAAAACTTGGTGTTGCACGAGACATGAAACTAGCATTTCCAGGCTAATGGAGTGAGCCTGGTCTTCCACAGCGCTGTTCACAGTTCACATGGGAAGGTAAACAGGCACTTTCACAGGAAGGTGGTTTGGCTATGGGTGGTGCTCAGAGCCATCTTATCACATATGCGTTTTCACATGAAGAAACACTTTCCCCACCTATAAGAGGTCTCGTATAATGAACCTCTGATTTGTGTATTAGTTGCGTGAGAGGTTTCTGTCTGCCCTGTTTGGCTGGGATCCCACACAGATTCCAATCGTCTTAAGCGATTCTGACATTCCATATGAACCACCTCATTACTTTCCCCATTCCTCACCCATAAACAGGGCCTAATCTTAATACAAAGCCCTTTAAACCAAGAGACTTAAGCTTGCAGCAAATTCCTCCACACAAATACACAAGCTAGACCAGGGGTGTCCAGTCTTATCAGAAACGGGCCAGTATGCAGGTGCAGGACTAAGATACTACATTCTTATCAAGGTCTGGATCGAAGACTGAAAATGTAAAACCATGATGACTTAATTAGTTGAATATTGTTAGGTTAGATCAAAAAGCAGCACCAACACCGGGCCATTTCAGGGACACAGCGGCTGGGGACCTGTCTTTGTGACCAGAGGGTTATGTTGATAGGACCCATATGTGCGGCTCTTTGGCCATTATGCTACACTCTACTCTAGCAGAGTTAATCTGTAAGATGTGGGAAAAGACACTGATTTATGAACAACTCGGTGTAAATGGCAGGCACAGCGGGACACGGGGGCACACTCACATGTTCAGGGTAGTGACGAGGCACAAGCAGAGCCCCTCTCTGCTCCGGAAGTTCTTGTGTTTGAATCCTGGGAGCAGCCGCTCCCAAACATACTGCGGGCAGAACGGGGTCTCGGTTAGTTTTCTGCGGGAATCGGTCTACGGCACGTCACGGTAGTGACGAAACCCCATGAACGTCAACATCAGCATCGCCATGAGTTCCCGGCAAACAGAGAGGCTCCTGGGACAGCTAGGAGGTCTGTGTGTATGCCTTCCTCACACCTTACACAAGGGAAACCTCACGTGATTCGCTCCGGTAAGAGCATCGCAAACACAGGGGGGTGTAGCTCCATCCATCCATCCATCGTCACCCGCTTATCCGGAGTCGGGTCGCGGGGGCAGTAGGCAAAGCCGGGTATTCCAGGCGTCCCTCTCCCCAGCAACGCATTCTAGCTCCTCCTGGGGGATCCCGAGGCGTTCCCTGGCCAGGAGAGATATATAATCTCTCCAGCGGGCTCTGGGTCTCCCTCGGGGTCTCCGCCCAGTTGGACGAGCCCGGAAAACCTCCAAAGGGAGGCGCCCGGGAGGCATCCTGATCAGATGCCCGAACCACCTCAATTGGCTCCTTTCGACGCGAAGGAGCAGCGGCTCTACTCCGAGCTCCCTCCGGATGTCCGAGCTCCTCACCCTATCTCTAAGGCTGAGCCCGGCCACCCTACGGAGGAAGCTCATTTCGGCCGCTTGTATACGCGATCTCGTTCTTTCGGTCACTACCCAAAGCTCGTGACCATAGGTGAGGGTTGGGACGTAGATCGACCAGTAAATCGAGAGCTTCGCCTTCCGGCTCAGCTCCTTCTTCACCACAACGGTCCGGTGCAACGCCCGCATTACTGCTGACGCTGCACCGATCCGCCTGTCGATCTCACGCTCCCTTCTACCCTCACTCGTGAACAAGACCCCGAGATACTTGAACTCCTTCACTTGGGGCAAAGACTCGTTCCCAACCCGGAGGGAGCAATCCACCGTTTTCCGGCAGAGAACCATGGCCTCGGACTTGGAGGTGCTGACTCTCATCCCGGCCGCTTCACACTCGGCTGCAAACCGCTCCAGTGCGTGCTGAAGGTCACGGTCCGATGAAGCCAGCAGAACCACATCATCCGCAAAAAGCAGAGATGCGATTCTGAGGTCACCAAACCGGACACTCTCCTCACCTCGGCTGCGCCTTGAGATCCTGTCCATGAATACCACAAACAGGACCGGTGACAAGGGGCAACCTTGGCGGAGTCCAACACCCACCGGAAACGTGCTCGACTTTGTGCCGAGAATGCGGACACAGCTCTCACTTTGGTTATACAGGGACCTGATGGCTCGTAACAACGGCCCCGGTACCCCATACTCCCGCAGTACACCCCACAGGGTTCCCCGGGGGACACGGTCGAAAGCCTTCTCCAAGTCCACAAAGCACATGTGGACTGGATGGGCAAACTCCCATGACCCCGCCAGCAACCCTGCCAAGGTAAAGAGCTGGTCCACTGTTCCACGGCCAGGACGGAAGCCACATTGCTCCTCCTGAATCCGAGGTTCGACCGTCGGTCGGAGCCTCCTTTCCAGTACCCTAGAGTAAGCTTTCCCAGGGAGGCTGAGGAGTGTGATACCCCGGTAATTGGAGTAGGCGGGGTGTAGCTAACAGACATTAACAATCTGATGGCGAATTCACACCGACTCACTCTTCATGGACGTGAGGGCCCAGGGCAGGGTAGCAGGGCGTGTGTATCCAGGAGACGGGGAATCTAAGCGCTGTTTAATGAGTTTTTATGCAGAGTAGCGCTGGACACGCACATCCCGCTGTTCTTAATGAAAACAAAGCGGCGATCGCTCGCTTATTCAGACATGAGCTGAGGGGGTCCAGCTCGCCGGTGGGGGGTTTCTCCTGTTTGTTTTGGCTCTCAGAGGGCTGTGCTCAGCCCAGATAACGCTACAGCTCCAACGCTAAACGCAGCGGGAGACCGGGCCGCGCAGAGGCATGCTGGGAAATAAAACAAACATGACTGTTAATGTAAGCGCTGGCCTGGCTTCAAACGGGAGAAGAGCCCTCTCTTATCAAGCAGTCCTGCAGGTGCTGGGAGGTTGCTGACGCTGATTAATGTCCGTGTATGACAGCACAGCTTAGAAAAACGGCTCTCTGCTGAACGTCTGTGGGAAAAGTCTCAGGAGTGATGAAAAGGTTTCAGGTACAGAAGCATATCTCTGTAATTTGTATTCTCCATCATGATGTATGATACTCCACATACCAGGTGGCTAGCCAGAGAACAAATGACTACTACACTGTAGCTACTCATTTCAGCTGTGGAAGATGGCGGATGATGGATGGAGGTTCGGTTCATCTTTATCCATTTCCTCACCCATTTTTCATCCCAATTTGGAAATGCAAAGACTACCTCTCATGAAGCCATTCCACCCACATTACTGCACTGGTGCAAAGGGTAGAGCAGCTAAAGCAGCGGCCAGCAAACCTGATTCTTCTGCATACTACACACCACACGGTACAACAGGACGTCTAGCGCCAATCTCGAGCACTGATCAAACTAGGAGCCTGTGGGTGAGGGGGAGGGAGCAGGAACCAGGACAGAGGTAAGCAGAGGAACCCTGCCTGAATCAGACACTGAGGACAGAGTGGTGTGTCCCTGCAGATCCCTGACCGCAGACGGCTCGTAGACCCAGAGGGAATGGACGCTGGTTCTGAAAATCACATGACCAGGCCTGCCCGTCATCAGTCCTCATATTCTGGGCTGCTTATCTTTGTGCAGAACTGACACTAAGAACTGCCAATGCTCCCTGCTGCATGCATCTGGATTACTGGGATAAGCGCTTTACATAACATATTGATGATTATGTGAACAAATAGCCCGTGGTGAGTGTGTGTGTGTGTGTGTGTGTGTGTGTGAGTGTGAGTGTGAGAAAGTGTTTGAGTGTGTGTGTGTGTGTGTGCATTAATCTAGCACAAACCCACAACGCCATTTTTAAAATACGCAATTTGTCAGTTGAGACTGTGGGGAAAATCCCCACCAGCTGCTCCCTGTAGGGGGAGCTGTAGTCCTTCAGTACTCTTCCTCCCTCTGTTCCTCCCTCCAGTGTGAGAGTACGGCTGTGAGTGAGTCATGGCTACACAGCTCCAGGCAGACTGGCCGTCAGCGGTTTTCTCCTGATCATTACTGACTGGAGCAGAGGCGAGACTGCACTCCTCACAGATGAGATGAGTCCGTGACAGGAGGGCCTGATCAGCACCGCTCAGAAAACACTCAAGGGCTATGATTTCTGAGTACCTGCCTGAATAGCTATTAGCCTGCAGTGGTGCTTCCTCAGAACTGTTCCCATGGGGAAAAACAAAGTTAGTCTATTCTATTCTATTCTTTGTTCTTTGGAGCAGCTCTATTAGAGTACTTTTGCAGTTTCTGATGTTTCTACAAGACTGTGACAATTCCTGACGCTGCAGGATGAACGTGATGACCTCCGATCAACTGTATGTACATCTCAATAAAGATCAGACAAAGTTTGGACTACATGGAGATGTTCATAGGCCCTGGAGAAGAACGGGGTGCCTCTCCTCCAGAAGGGGTGCAGTCAGCTGGTTTCTGAACAGCATTAGTTAACCGAGGCGTAGATCTGCACTGGAAAGACATTCTGGAACCAACTTCTCTCCAGAAACAAAGCTGGTCAAATGTAGGGGCAGGGCCGAAAGCACTCACCATGACGGGGGCCGTCTGTTCCATCAGCCTGAGAATGAGGGCCTGAGACTGCTCCCGCACCTGCTCCTTAGAGTCCCCCAGCCTGTCGATCAGAGCAGGCACCACTGAGGGGAGGGGGGCAGAAGACAGACAGGAAGAAGGGGTGGACGAGGAGGGGAAACAGAGGAAGAGAAAGTGCGTTATTTCAGCATATTTCTTTCCACAGGGTTGACCGTAGCAAGTGCACTAGCTCCCTTGTGAACAATATTTACTCGGCAGCCCCCTCAGGTGGACAGAGTGGAAATAGCAGCTGTGGGGGAAAATGGATACAACTGCACCCTGACCCCAGACAGACCATTCCACACACTAAACCACAAGGATGAAGTCCACTGCATATGAATGGGGACAGTGACACTCAGAGAGAGCAACCTGATGACATCAATACCCTGTAGTGACATCGCCGCACGGCCTGCAGAGTGGGACAGGGACCCGGGGTGGGGGGGGGGGGGGGGGTTGGATTGGCAGGGAGGTCAGCGTTTGCACCGCCTCAGAACAGCTCAATGTCTGCCGCAGAGCCGTGACACAGTTCCATTTCAGATACGGCTGAACAGAATGCTCCACCTAGTGGCCATTACACACTCCACTTCCTGCAAGGCCAGGATTTCAGAGAGAAGTGACACACACAGGAAACACACATCACTATTACACTCTCTCTGGATGGATGAGCCTTATCCACAATGACTTAAGTCTAAAATTCTACAGCTTATGTGCTGCAAAATCTGCTACTGTCTCAGAGACAGACAGAGCACAACGGACAACCAGCTTGGGACTTCAACTGGCCAACCTCATCTGACAGTGCAGTGATTTCACTACACCTACAAACTGTTTGACTGTGGCACAGTAAAGGTGAGTGTTGCACCACTGTTAGGCCATGGCTGGATGCGCTCATAGGGAGGACCCTACGGCAAGAGACTGCTGCTACCACAACAGAGCGTTTCTGTGGAAACACCCACAGAACAGCCTTCGAACACGCCAGCTTGGACAAAGGGAGTTAACGAGTGAAGGTCATAGCTGGAAGGGTAAATGCCACAGTCGTGAGGTTACGGCTCTAGTAAACATAACGTCATTATTTTGGGCAGGGAGAGTGTTCCACTCCGTGTGGATGGAGAGCAGGGGATTCCCCAACACAGGGGCTGAGACTGACTGCACCCTCCCCAAAACAGTGTTAGTCAGCCTCTGCAGCTGCTCAAGTGCTGACTGCCACTTCAGTGTTGAGTCCACCCCGGCATAACAGGAGCTGAACACACAGCCGAGAGAAACCATCAACACTACAGCTACAGGTGCAATCATCAATGAGGCACGTTTCAGGACGCAGTGCGTAACTCGTGCTGGCAGCCTCTCCCTTCCTCTTCCTCATCAGAGCCCCTGTGAGGTTTGTCGTGGCGCGGAGGGTAGCAGAGGACAGCTGCTCTCTTAGGTGCAGGAAACGGCCCTCTGTCCGTTTCTCCTTTTAGAATAAATACTCTACCTCCCGGCCGCAGGATCTGAGCCAGACGACACGTGCACCCGCGAACCACGTCTGCGCTGTCCACATGAAACACGGCGCAGATTCACCCCCAGAGCGCGAGGCAGACTGCACACACAGCCTGGCCTGCTCAGCACAGACCACTCCTGCCTTCAGCCCAAATCACTAAAGCACAGACAGAGATGGCAGACCATGGCCTGCAGTATAAGCTCCTGGCAGCAGAATGATGCGGTCACTGATCCAATCTGCTGATGCTTTTACTGTAGATACTTTTAACAGCCCAATTTAACCAGGCCAAGGGCAAGGGCACAAGATAACAACCTGCGGTATTCAGGCAGTAAGGGCATCTTTTCAGCCGCCATGAGGGACTTAGTTCACCTGATGGAGGTGCACACGTACACACGCATGTACACACGCATGCACCCCCAGGAACATTACAGTCTGGATGCCAGCGGTCTGTAGGAGGAGAGGACAAGCAGCCCGCCACCGCTCATCACCCTGTCAACAGGTACGACGACGACAAGCGACACACGCAGACCCGTTCTGCCACAGTCCATTACACAACGCCCCTCTACCCACGTCTGTTACATAACACCCCTCTCCAAACACGATAAATAACCCAGCTCCTCGCCGTTAGCATGGAGGTCCCCCCCACACTGCTCTGAACTGACCCCACACACGACAGCTGAGGCTGAGGGCGAGTCTCCACGGTCTCTCTGTCTGCGGGCTCCGGCTGGGTTTCTATCATTTGACCCTTTAGCTGCAGACACAGAGCCACCGCTGCAGATAGCTCAGGCTAACCTGAAAACGCGACAGGGTTACCCAGGGCTGAGCACGGTGCGATTAAGGTACTAAATATAGGAAAGGACAAGGAATGTTAGAGAGGGAATCGGGGCGGTTTGTGTGGGTTCGGTCCCAGGACGAGGGCTGTAGACGGCAGCTGGACTCAGTGAAGGACGTCAGGGCACCTGCCCTGCCCACTCACTGTGCTGCAAAGGGGGGTGCCCAACAGGAACAGCCCACTCCACAAAAACCACCCAACAGGACAAAAAAACCTTTATATTTCCCCAAGGATTTCATCAAATAAATCTACCTGAACTGAACATAACCTCTATTCTAAACAAAAAGAAGCATTATTTCCACTTAACGGGAGTGCTATCTATCCATCCAGGTAATCTTTGCGGAGTCTTCTAGATATCCGCTGCAGCTCAGCCTGATACAATGGACCTGAATGTGATGCTCAAAACAGCCTTTACATTAAAATAGCCCAATATCAAACAGAATGCCACAGTTTACTCGCAAACATCCACAGAACTTAATTTTGCACATTTTCATCAAAATCTACTTTCTCTACCGAAGTACGACCAACTAAAAGAACCAAAAAGCAGCAGCATTCTGGGGCACAGAGTCAACGTTGTTTTGAAACACTGTCTCAACATTGTTCTCACAATGACACTACAGCCCAGAATACAGGCTATAGCTGAGACCTGGCATGGATATACAGTTGGGCTAATAGATAAAAAAGTAGTTTCATGAAACCATGTACAACAAGGTCTGTGGATGTTCTCGAGAAACTGTGTCAGTATATTTAGAAAGAGACTTTACTGTTGAGTATTTCGGTCCTACATTTTTGGCACTTTGAGCACTACAAATGTTGGTCTGCTAAGGTCCATTGTAGCAGGGTGAGCTGCAGCAGATATCTAGAAAGCTCCGTGAAAATATCTGGATCGATAGCACAGTGGGAGAGTGGAATATAACTTTATTTTACTTTTGGGTGAATTGCCCCTTTAAGGACAACAAGCCTGGACATTCTGAGATGACGGTGAAATGGATATGGCTTACCCGTTCCGATGTAGCCTCTGAAACGCTCTGCCAAGCGGTCCACGAATGCTCCAACAATGTCTATTCCGAGCAGCGCAACCTATAGAATAAAAGGTGAGGAGAGATTTCAGACAGGTCAGATGCTTAAAAACTTGAACTTAAAAACCATTACATTACATTGCATTAATGGCATTTGGCAGACGCTCTTATCCAGAGTGACCTACAGTTGATTAGACTAAGCAGGAGACAATCCTCCCCTGGAGCAATGCAGGGTTAAGGTCCCAATGGGGGGGGAGAGGACCACGGCCAGACTATGAGGTGCCGATCCTCATCCCAGGTGCATCACACTGGGCTGCTGAGTGCTCTAGAGCGTATCGGAGGACACAGCACAAGGAGGCCAAGGAGACAACATAATTCACAAACAGCAGAGACGCCGCCCCAATGTCCCCAAGCCAGACACATCCCAGCCCTTGACTGGTAATGAGGTAAAGGAGTCCAAAAGATTTCTGGGGAGTTGCCAATAGTGCCCTAGATTAAAGAGTGCTGCTTTCTTGGGTGTGGACATGAGGAGGGTTTAAATGTAACAGAGAAGAACGGGGGCACGCTCATGCAGACAGGAGTACCGTCGAGTCCGAACGGTAAGAGAGAAATAATAAATCTGAAATTCTGTCCAGCTCCAACAGACCGTTTGTGCTCTCCTGGGTCCACGTTCCAGGAAAGCCTGGAATATGGGAACGGCCCAGACTGACGGGAACATGACAAGAGCAGGGGTGGCAGGAAAATTCCCCCCTTTGTTCTGTTTTGTTTTGTTTTGACATGTAACCTACCCATTCCTCAAATGCTTTTCAAATGAAAGAATCCTGACTTTGGAATACTTAAGGTTATGATATCTAGACAGAAAATGAATACAAAAAAATTGTTTATGAAAGACTTGAATGATAAAATGACTTGAGTGTAATCTACTCAGAAATCCCTTCCCTGAGATTTCAGCACTACTCTACAATGTGGAGGAGAAGCATAATAAAACATGTCAGCTACCAGCACCGCAGTCAGCCCATTAGACAAGGAGCCAATGAGTACAGGGCGATGCGTAATTCAGGGGGAATGTGGGCTCCAGGGCACCCATTTCCTGGCTTTCAAGCATGCGGTAAAGCTAGGTGTGTGTGTGTGAGTATGTGTGTGTGTGTGTGTGTGTGTGTGTGTGTGCAAATGAGCCTAATTTCTTCCACTGCTCTGAGGAACAAACCATGGTTACAGGCCAGGTTATCAGATAGCTCCTCCCCAGAGTGGCACAGGCACACTCTCAGACTGGGTCTTACTGAAGAAACCCTGGCCTCATTCCAATCCCTGATTTATCTCCTTTTTCCTTTTCTTCTCTCCTTTTCTTGCCCCTAGCTCCACCCATCGGGAGAGGCTAGGAAGAGATGAAATGTGAGAAGAGAGGAAGTAAAGGGAACGGGGAAATCGATAAAATGTGAAATAAAATGCTCCTGCAAAGGTCAGTCCGAAGCCACGTCAGTTACAGATACAGATAAACAATACTTCCACAAAGGATGTGCTGAGGGTTTTCTTGCTCAAAGGAAAGATTTGGAGTCTCCTTAAAGATGGCCGACCGTGGTCGATTTCCGGGTGAGGAGCAAGGAAAGAACCAAGCGGAGAAAAATACGCGATTGGAATGAGCCCCCTCAACTCCTCTGCACATGGGGAGAACAGGGTTACTTCAGGCAGGTCGGGCTACAGGTGGGGGATAGCGTTTTAACAGCCCTGCCATGGCGCTGCGATTCTTCAGCTCGAGACTTCTCAGAATAGGGTAGGCAGAGTCATGTGGACGCCAAGGGGCTGGGTTCCAGTTAGCGTTGATAGGATTGGAGGATTGCAAGAGAAGGACAGTCAGTACGGCGATGTGAACAGAGACTCTGTGGGATAGTACTGTTCTGCCAGGATCCTAAGCCCACTAAATTGACAGCGAAGTCCAGCAGTGACCTTGAATGTGTGGTCCCCTCCTACTGGTGCTGCATAACCCCAGGGGACTGTTAGCTCTGCAGCCACTCGCATGGAAAAGTACACCCATTAACTGTTCCAGTCGATCTCCAGATCTCAGAACAGTTGTTTTCAGTAGCAAAGTGGAAAACCAGTACTAGACACACAATTCGCACCCCCTCTGGTGCTAAAATGCTGTTACTGTGGTAAACATTGTTCAGTCAGCAAGTCATTGGGTAAAAGGCAGCTTCCCAGCTGCTAAAGCAATTAGTGCATTGTGATAAGGGTATCAGCTGTTCTTATGCAGCCTTGCGAGATTAACAATATGAAAGGCCAGAGGTGACGCAATCAGGCTTTTATACTTTAAAATTAAAATGACACCAAACACTGTAAATGCAACACCCTGCTCCTTCCACAACTTTTCAGAAACATTTGGGTTTAAAACAATTATTTAAACTTTTTTTTAATAGACAATGTAAAGAAATACAGTCTCGTCATTCCGCCGCGCCCTGACACAACCCATCAAGCCGTGCTGCAGTGTTTAGAGGAAACATGACACAGCACACACTCCAAGCCCTGAGCCCTCCCTGACCAAGCTGAAGCTCTGGAGGAGCCACAGGGCTCTGCAAATTGCCAGCATCTGGGAGGGGCTTCTACTACCCAACAGGGATGTGTGTGCCCGGGCCCGCCCCAGGCCCTCCAAACAGCTCCCATGATAAACACTGTTAAATCACTGCTGCCTCTCCATGTCCTCAGAAGCCACAAGTGTGTGCATGCGTATACGGTCTAAAAATGTGGGCACCCCAGGTCAAAAAGCCTTTTATATCTTGGTGAACAGAAGCAAACCTGATGTTCGCTAAATGTTACAGTTAAACATTATTTCTGCAAATTTGAAAGCAAGATTGCTTTTCACTTTCATTTTTACTGTTTATAAATGATGAATAAGGGCCCTGTGCAAAGGTTTGGGAACTCTTTTGGATTATTCTTTGTTACTTTTTAAAAAGATGATAACTAGACCAAAGTAATTCACTCGTTAGGGCTTCAATGAGTCAGGTCAATATAATTCCAGGGCTGAACTTATGTAAAATTTGAAGAAATGTTTCATGTTTAACTTTGTACTATTTAGAGGTCAGGTTCACTTCTGAGAGATATTAATTGCAAAAAGGTTTTTGACCAGGGGTGCCAAAAATTTAGCATACGACAGTATGTGTATGTGAGAATGTTGGAAACGGTTACATAGGATCAAGGACATTCCAGGTGAAGTGCTCACCCGCTGGATTACTGAATACTGAAAAAAAAAAAAAAAAAAAAACCCACCTTATTTGGTTTCATTGTTCATTCTTCCACGCTCCTGAAAGTTTCAAAGGTTGTAGAAAATGCATTCTTAAGCTATTTATGCCTCCTGCTTAAATTCGTGTTTGCCAAAACTTCACCCTGCCTTCCCCTGGGGACTGCACAAAGAACAGAAACCACCCCAGCAGGTGTGTAATACCATCTGAATTTCACCTCCCTGCAGACATACTGATCCATGTTTCGACTGTTCGGCACTTTCTCAAGAGCTAATAAGCAGCAGATGAATCCTAAAAAAGGACAGAAATGGAAAAAGAATCTGGCTGGCTCCTCTCTCACCAGTTGTTTTTGGCAGCGTTTGACAAAGCTCAGCATTCCGAACACATACCGTAAAAATATCAGGTCGCCAATGAGGAGGACGGTTCCCACATGCATTACCAATTTTAGAAAACCCAGCAGAGGCAGGGCCTGGGACATCCTGCATGTTCCCCTGAACATACATCCAGAACTTCAGGTAGAAGTAGTTCCACTTCAAGAGCAATAAATATGAGAAGAGGAGAGATGGTCCCACCAGTGAACAGACAAGAAATCAAATCGAAGCAACAGCTTAAAGTAGCCCAGGCATAATATGAAAGAGTCTTTTACTGATCTAAAGAGATGTAAGGAGAGATGGTATTAATGTATTGAGTAAGGGTGTAACAGTATGTGTACTCGTACCGAACCGTCACGGTACGGACGTTGCGGTTCGGTGCATGCAGTCGTACGGAGAAGTTCCACCCAGAAACCTTAAGCTGTAAGTCGTTAGCAAGTTAGCAACGTGTCATGCTAAACTTAGCTCAAGCTGATTGGCGCTGTCACAACAAATTCTATCCCCCTTGAAAATCGTATGGGGCGACATGGCTCAGGCCGTAAGAGCAGTCGTCTGGCAGTCGGAGGGTTGCCGGTTCGATCCCCCGCCCTGAGCAAGACACCTAACCCCCAAATGCTCCTGACGAGGTGGTTGGCGCCTTGCATGGCAGCCAATCGCCATTGGTGTGTGAGTGTGTGTATGAATGGGTGAATGAGAAGCATCAATTGTACAGCGCTTTGGATAAAGGCGCAATATAAATGCCAACCATTTACCATTCACCATTTATCCCCTCCGGGGTCACGTTTCCAGTTTCAGGTTATGTTCCCCTCATGTGTAAACTAGCGTCAATTCGACAGCGTAGTGGCCAAGCTTTATCTGTTGCTATGATGTGATCTATAAGATACATTCCCCTTATGCGTACAGTAGCGTCGACTGGCTAGCGTGTCTTTTTGTGAACGGCATACGCTTAGTCATTAAGTCATGTCAGTAAGCATTTATTTAGTCCGGTGTATGTAAGTTAGCGAAACATATAAATTGCCATTTTCCCTCCAGTTCAAGATGGCGATAGAGATAGCTAGCTAGTGCTCATCTCGGTGGACTAATATCAGCACCGCAAGCTAGTTAGTGAAATGGACAGCAAACCATTCAGCAATAAATATATATAGAGAAGTAGATAAGCAGGACATCTAACGTTAGGTAGATATATTTAATTTAGCTCCCTAGCCAGCAAAATAATAAATAGCTAGCAAAACAGCCAGACGGATAAATCGCTCGCTAACTAGGAAGATAAGCCATAGTGCAAGGACACCCAGTCAGTTTTAGAATCCTGGCTACGCCACTACACATCACGTATGTATTATTTTGAGATGTAATGGCTAGAATCGTTCATAAAGCCTTATGTAACTTACAAACGCACATTAGTGGATATTCAGACGAACACAGAGAGAAGTTGCAATACAGCACATGTATTTACCAATATGATCGTAAGAAAAACGCTTGCTCTTGGAGTTGGTCTGTTTAGCTAAGTTATTTCTGTTTTTTCCTCAAATGTAAATACAGTATACTAATATTGATTGTGCGAGAACACCCAGTTTTAGAATCCTATTATTTTGAGATGCAATGGTTAGAGTGTGGGGAATTACAAAGGGGCATACTGCTGAGCATTTAAACAAAGTTGCAGTTCACACAGAAGAAAAGCACTGACTCATGACATCCAGTCATCCGTGCCATTTTCTGGAATGAAACGTGTTCCGTGATGAAAAATTCTTAGCCTATGCTTTTGTATGTCATTTCATCATAGTTTACAGTTGCCGTTCTCACACATGGCATTGGCCCTGAAGAAAAACGTAGCCTAATGCATTCAGGGCTTTTTGTTGCCTTTTTCCCGTTGTACCGAACTCATACCGAACCCTGATGTCCAAACCGTGGTGTGAACTGAACCATGACTTCTGTGTACCGTTACACCCCAAGTATTGAGGCAAAGGGCTATATTATAGATGGGGAGAGACTTTAAATATGCCAGGCCCAGCAATATGCCTGGCTGGACATGAATGTTTAATGGAAAACCATTCTGATCCTGGGGCAAGCCCCGCCACCCCCACAAACAGAACGACAAGTTGAAAGCAGAGCTAAACCTGGGTAGTGCAAAACCAAAATGGCAGGTGGCCTGCAGCCTGACAGCTTCTTCTGGTCATGAAAAACGGAGCTGTGCTCAGGGAGGCGTGAGGAGTCGTGAGGAGGTGACAGGTTGGGTATTCTTCATGCTCCTGTGGCTGCCAGGCCTATGTGCAGGAGACTACAGCGAACCCTGCAATAACTTGTCCTCATCTGTCCATCTAAAGCAGTCTTCCCATTTCTCATGTTCCTTCCTCATCAATTTCACTGAAATCTCACCATTCCTCTCCATCCATCCCTTCACACACGGTCTCTCCTCGCCTACAGCAGAGAGCCGTTCCTTCCTAACAAAATGGCTGCAGGTCTGCTCTTCCACTGCACACACATTACTTCAGTAATAAGTAGCTGATGAAAGCTTCAGTGGCAGGGAGAGCGATGTTGACCAATTCATGAAAATCGCATTGCTTTTGCCATTCAAAAACAATGTTGCTACAAGCTCAGTTGGTATCTTGGGGGCTAATGAAGTCAAAATGTATTTGGGACCCTGATCTTGGCAGGGGAGGGATTTGAAGTTGCTGCTTTATGCTTTACATTTTATGCTGCTGTGTGAGAGTCAAGAGTGATTTTGTGATTTAAGTGTTACAGAGGAGGAGTGAGCCTTTAATCATCTCAGATGATTTTGTAGTAGGGATTTGTGAATGCAGCACACTGACATGGTGTTGTGTGGCATGGCATCAAGCTACACGGCATTGCAGCAGACGTCCCTAGTGTGTCCATCATCCATTCTGTCCAGAACTTGCCAACAACATGAAGTATCACATTGGTTGAATGGATCAGACATTCACACTCACACTCACGTACATCCCTGTTCCCCCAAGTGTCTTACAATGCCTCTGATACACAAACAGCAGACTGCACAGGGCCTCTGTACCTGGACACCATATGGCCGTTTCTACTGGACCCTGGACCCGCTCCAGTCACTTTCCACCTGTAGGTCCAGAGAGGGTGGATGGGCACTGCAGGCTACCTGGCGCAGTGAACCAGGGAGGGGGCTGCTGGCCTTATGTGCTGGGAGTGTGGATAATCACATGAACACAAGGCCATGCACTGCACAGGTTACCGAGGAACCCAAAACTCAAGGACACAAAATCACCATTGTGACAAATTAAAAATACAAATAAAAAACATGAACATAAATCATAAGACGAATGCATGGTTACTACAAAGTTATAGTGACATTTTGTTTGGATTCTATGTAGTTCTCTGAGGGAGAAGATGGGGTGGAACAATTCTCAACCGAGCGAGCCTTCGTTTTAGCTGGTCCTTCTAGAAGTGAACTGTAATGAAAGTGAAGCAATAGTTTTTATTATAATGAGACTGGAAGATGATCAGATGAATGAAATCACAACCTGGAGTTCAGCAGAAGTAAAAACAGCAAATGAACTGGCACAACTGCAACAGACAGGAGCAGTTAGTTAAAAATGCAAAGGCAGCTTCTTTCTACTGAAACATTAAAAGAGTAAGACAGATACAATATTTATGGCCACTGCAGTTGCGAGCACAACTTCAGCCCCTATGATCCAATCTCCAAAGTCTAAGGAAAAGAAGATGTGCCCCAAGAAGACAATATTCCTACTCCAGATATCTGGTCAACCGCAGTGTTCCAAGGAGGAAGAGAAGGGTGTGGCTGTAGTGTGGAGGCGGAGCCTACAGCTGGAGCTCTCATTCTATAGGCAAAGCTGCAGACACCTTCGCCTGCTCTCCAGGTTAATATTAAAACAAAATCCTGATTGCGGTATTGTGGGGTGGGCACACAGAATTCTTGGCACAGACTAGGCCTGATCAGAGACGCCAGTGGAAGTGGACAAGATACAGTGTCCCAGAGAAAGGATCCCAGATCAGTGCGGCTATTTTTAACAAAGCGGCCAAGGTTAGGAGGTTTGTCCAGCAGCCCAGACAGACCCAACTGCGCCAGAACAGCCTCAGTGAGGTACCACGACACTCGCATATCAATAATGCAAAAAGATGAATAAACAGAGAGTGTTTATTTTACACTGTATACATCCTGCTCTCGACAGAACCTGAAGTTATAGGGAAGGAACGGTCTCGTGATGACCATGTGCGAACTAAGCGAGAAACCTGTTTGCAGTGTGTACACAGTACACACCTATAATTCAGCTTTAAACTGCTCAGCGTGAGTGGGGAAACATTTCAATGTTTTCAGTCCATGGTGTACTGGAAAGACACGCTACCACACACTGAAATTGATCCTCCATCATTGGCCATGGACAGGAATCAGCAATGCAAAAACCTGTCTCTGATGCCAAATATGTCTGCTGGCCACACATTCCCTTGATAGCATCACAGTTATAAAACAGTTGGTACACACTGATTAATGGTACCAACTGTATCGTACATAGTGGCTGGGAGTAAGAGACAAGGAACTACTCAAGTCAACAGATACGCTAATTCAATGTCCACAAGATTTAATACACTACAGCCTGATTGACAGGTGCTGCAGGTTCACTACATCCTTCCTATTCTCGTGTAAAATAGCATTCCTGATCAAGGCTTGGAATGGGATAAAAAGAAAAGACTGCAAAAGTTCAGGGTGTTGTCTGACTCAGGCTGTTGAATGCAGAATATGTTTAATGTACTTCTGACAACTGCCATTCGTGTGAATAAACAACATTTTAATTTCAAGTTCGAAAGACCTTCCTGTTTTTTTTCCTTACAGCAATTACGCTTTCAATACGCGTTTCTTCTTCCAGATTTATGTCCAACAAACATTCTGCAGGACAGCGTGGCATTTGTTTACAAGTTGTGGCTCGTTTGCAATTGGGCAGTGTGAAACCAAACTGCAACAAAATAACAACTTAAGCCTGATTAAAACCAAAGAAACCAAAGTGGGAAAATAGAAAATAGTTATAGATGGGAAAGCAGGAAAGCCACAAGGATCCAAGTGAAACATCAAAGCATTTCACTTTTGAGATGTGAATCTCCTTTTGTCAGCACTGAAATGCACTGTGTGGTTGGCAATATGGAAAACAGTGACTGGCTCATGAGCAAGTTTCTGTCAGAGGTGATTCGGCGCACAGGTTTCACAATGATGTCTTTCTAAATAAAGCAACAACAGGGCGTTGTTGTAGCTGGCATTTCATTCTAGCGGTGGTCCAAGTCTCCACTGCGGGATTAAAGGGTTTTAGTTTGCAAATGTGGCTCCATGAAGTGCTTCTAAAACATACAGCAGAATTAATATCAATCAAGCAGCAATTTAGTGCTCAAGCAATGGGCACTCAACTGGGTACTCCGGCCCATCTGAGTGAGAGCACACTTTCATATTCGCAAGCCAAGTGCTATCTTCTAACTGGAGTCAAAAAGACAGCTCATGTGTAAGCCAGGATGTCAACAGCTAGCCTAACTTTCATTGGTGTTCCAGAGACTACAGCCTCTATATCATCCATCAGCAGCCAAAGGTCTGGATATTTATTAGTTCTGCATCAGGAGACAGATAAACTTCTTTGTTTCTGACTACTACTGAGTCCAACGAATGTACACATTATTTTCCTGGGTTTCTGGGTACTTGGTTAGGATGGTGCTAATGTTACCACAGTCCCATGGGTAATCATGAATTGGGCCGGTAAGAGGGTTCATCCTGCTCTTCTGAGAGGCTTTATGCAGTTAATTTTAGCAAGCCACGTACGTTAGATTATTTTCTACACCCCACACCACACCCACTGCACACAGGCATTTGGACTAAAGGCTTGTTAGATACAGCTGAAGCCGGGCGAGTGTAAACATGGTGGATTGGCCCAGCTAAAATGCTTTCAAGACTGGGACTGCCAATGAGATCGAGCCAAATCCATAGCAAACATCTTGCCAAACCAGGTTTCATTCCTCTGCTCTCAATACTGACACCACACAGAAATATGCCATGGGCGCCAGGTAGCCTGCAGTGTCCGTCCACCCCCTCTGGACCCCTGCCTACAGGATTTAATTAAATAAAAATGTAACGGTGATATCACTGCAGCTTGCGCTGATATAATCTCTCTTAGGTTGAGGAGGTGTGGCTTTACTAGCGGAAGTGCTCTTCCACACCATTACATTAGTTATTTGGCTGACACTTTTATTCCAAGCAACTTGCAGTTTATTAGACTAAGCCAAGGACAATCCCCCCTGGAGCAATGGGGGGTTAAGGGCCTTGCTCAAGGGCCCAACAGCTGCACAGATATCATCATGGCTACAATGGGGCTTGAGCCACCAACCTTCCAGGTCCCAGTCATGTACTGTAGCCACTAGGCTACAGGCTGCCCCATTTGAACCACACCAACAAGCTTTCTGTCATCCCCAGCCCTTCATTTCATCATTTCATTACACTGAGAGGAGTCAACAGCACAGGCCCTCTGCCTTCTGCAAACTGCCATTAGGGCAGAAACGTGCCCTACTGCCCTACTACCCTACCCCCATCCCCCATCCCCCATCCCCCATGCCTCCGCACAACCCCTCCTCCATCCCAGCCTCCACCCCCTCCCCTGCTGGACAGCGCGACTCCTGAGCAGAGCATTGACTGAGCACTACTCTCAATGAACTTCATACAAGAAAGACAGGACAAGATGCTTGAATGAAACCATTTGCAGCTGGTCAATATCTGCAAGTCAAAGCTCAGTATTTCTTCAGTGTTCCCTCAAACAGATCAGTGGGTCTCAGTTTTTTCGGGAATGAAAAAACAATCATGAGTATGATTAATGGAGAGTACAATGGTGATTTTATAGGACAAACCTCTGGACATACAGCAATTCTCGCACACACACCGATCTCAGTTTTTTGTAAGGAGACTCAGATTGCTGCACTACTGAACATAGGAATTACACCATTACATCACACCAGGGGCAGGAGCCACAACAACCCAGATGAGAAAGGGTGGGTGCCCCATGGCACACTGCCTCACCCCCTGATCTCACACAGCCTCCTGCTGCAGTCCCTGGACACATCCTGAGCATCATGCAGATGACCTCATCATCTCTGCAGCACAAGTCAACCATGCCTCCGATATTCACCTTCCGACCACCGTCACTCCTTTCACCCACAGCACAGCTCGGTCAAAGGTGTGTTTTCACCATTTCACTAATATACCCCTATGACTGTGACCCATCACACAACTGGGTCAAGCCATACCGAGCCATGCATTTCACTGTTCAGTTGCAACCTGCTCACCCACCACAGAGCCTGCTGATATAAAAGTGGCCACATTTTAAATAGAAGTGTCCATTCCCACACAACTTCAGTAACTACATGCATCAATCATCCACAGCCAAACTTAAAGGCAAATAAAATAAATAAATAAAAGGTTCATTGTTCAACGATTTAAAATATTAAACAAAATGTATCAAACAGGAGTTGTTTTAATGAATATTCATACCGCTTAGTTTGTGGCGTTTAAAAAAGTATTTTTGGGAACAAAGGTTTTTTCCAGTTTCATCTAGACACATCCAGTTGAGTTCATCATTCCAACAAAAGTGTAGTTTACTCCTAAACCAAACAGCCTAGACATTACTCCAACTGACATTACTCAATGTACACAATTTATTAACAAACATACTGCAGTGACGTTAAGGTTATATATTTACAAAAAGTTCAAGATATGAACGTATCAAAAGCACAGTTAAATAACTTGCATAGCGCGATACTGTTAGCCAACATTGGTTAGATGATATTCAGACTTTGTTATGACGGGGGGGGGAAAGCAACAAAACTAATTGGGACGAGAACTAACTAACGTTACGCAGCGGCAACCGTGTACTAAGTTGCTACCCAAGAGTACCGATCCTTACAAAGATAAATAGCAAACGTTAATACATACGTTACTGATGACGACAGGCGTATACCAGCACTTTGTATCACAAATACATTTAAACAACAGCAGCTAACGTTACATTACTGTTTCCTTATACTATGAATGCACTTAGGACACATTCGCTGCCAATGTTTTGACCCCTCAAGTATTGTTTTGCTAGCACGGTGTAGTTAGCAAACGTTAGCTGTGCTTATTTAGCTGTCATAATGAAGACAGTAATAATGTGGTTAAAGAGTAACATTAGTATCCCTCTCGATTGATTTGCCTGTTAGAGGTCCGAGGCTTAATAATAAAAAACACATCACGGTGGGCTCACCATCTATCTAACGTTTAAGTTACTGTTACGAGAACTCCAGTAAACTCACTTTCGCCAGTCCCCCACAACAATGACTGGCATAACGTTAATGCCAAGTTGCTACTAACTTGCACGTAGCATACAGACTAGCAGATTGTGAACACAGGAAGACCTCCAAAAGTAACGTTAATACAGTCAAACCCATATATGTCAATAGAACTATGGCATTTACGCAACAAGCTGGGCAACATTAGTAACGATAGCTAAGAATATTTCGATCACAATGATTGCTCATCAGCAACAGAAGCATGACCCCTCAAAGCGCCCGCTAGCAAACTCGCTAGCAAAATGGCTAGCGTTAGCTACTGCAGATATACAAATGATCACCTACCTTGTAATTGCTTGAATTCACCCATCCCGTTAGCTCGTCGATAATTTTATCTAGACGGGATTTGTCTTGTTCCAAATCGGGTGATCTTTGCGGATTGTTGAGGAATTCAATGAGATCTTGGCCAACCTGTAGTCGCCGAGCCACGTCCTTCTGCAAAATTTGCTGGTAAAAATAGTCGAAGTTATCATTTTCTTCCATTGCTGCTGATTGATTGCAATATTCTGCAGGTCTGTGACAGCAAGGTTGCTTGCTACGAGCGTTATCGCTGCAAGGTCTGAACGCTAGCTATATTGTTAGCTTTCAGATAAGGTAGACAACAAATTAAGCACATGGACCCGCATGAAACCCGTTATTTGGCCGATTTATCACGGTTCATAAACTTCTGCAAAGTTGTTTCAGAACTTGGGACTTGGGCTCGATGTCCGGACAACTTCCTTTTTCCATTAAATAGTTATCCGAGATCTTGGTATGGGGAATCAGTCAGCCAAAAAGTTCCAAAGATACGTGTTTGCGGGTGTGAAAACTCTAGTTTGACTGCGATCTACAACCCGCGGTGAGGTAAGATCAATCGCGGTTAAGTTCTCATCGCACCGGACCGCTCCGCAAACGTTTGCTAACTGGCTAGCTATCTAGCGTGTTCCGCTGCTAACGAGTTAGCTACCTTGCTAACTCGCCATGGCCCTGGCGATCGCTGACAATATTAGTCTGTCCATCAGTTTAAATGTTTTATCGTGAATTTACAAAAACAAAAAAGTTGCCTGAAACCTCCAGAATACGCATGCTATTGGGTTTCCTCGGGGTTCTCGAACCAGAAATACTGAAATATTTGTCCCTGTCAGTCAATAATTCAAACGGTTACCCGCCTCCCAACAAAAATTGTCAGCAGCAGTCGGTAGTCAGCTTACTACTGGAGCTATATGGGTCCTTACGGCACCGCACAGTAATCCAAAACACTGCCTGATAAATAAATAAAAATCACTTCATAAATACTTTAAAAATTGGTAAGTAAACCACGTGTAATTTAATCACTTGCATGAATGTACACCGTATCTATAAATTCAAACAGCTTGTTGAACACAGAAATAACTAGCAGGCACAGAGTCTTCGTTTCGAAGGACCTTTTAACCATTCGCTTTTTAAAAAATGGCGGCTAGCTCGTAGGTACCTGGTACAATCAATCAGTTGTTAACGTTAAAACGGCCTTTATTCAGCAGCAGTAGTTTATGAAATTCTAACTAGTTAGCTACCACTCGCTTGATATTATATTATTGGGGTGTTTCTCCATAACTGCCCAAGGAGTACCCAGGTTTATTATATCGCTAATGTAATGTTAACCTTTCATGTAAAACTCCTGTATATCCTTACAACCAGCTAGCCATGTTGTAAAATGCACTAGTGCACAAGTATCTGGACAATGCGGTTTCATGGTTTATTTTCCTGTTCTAAAGTTCTTGGCCAATTCAATGGATAGGTTCCTCATACGTACCTAAACTGTAAAATTAGTCTCTGTATACAGTTATATTGATATATCAAGAAGTCATGCTTGATTGATCTACTGGGTAATTCTATGTCAAATCAACTCACTTCTGGACCGCATTCTCACTGATTATAATGATGTAGCATGCTGGTTTGGCCCCTGGAACCGACATTCATCTCCGATTATTAATCTAGAAGATTAACAAAATTAACAAAGGGTTAACAATGTTTGCGCTAATTCGACTGACTCCATGACTTTGATTTGCCCCATCTCCATTATTGTTGGTCCATTAAAGAAATCCAAAACCAGCACTGATTTTCTTTTCTCTCGAATAAGTAGTGTTACTGACTGGCCAAACTGTCTTCAGAACTGACTCCTCGATAAAGGGAACATGGAAAACCATGAATTAATGATCCAAAACCGTGTGATTATGTGGGACTATGTATAAAAACTGCTGTAATTTATACATTGTGAAACCAAACCAAAATGTATAAAAATGCCCTTTATTAAAATCTGACAATGTGCAGATTAACCACGTATAATTTAGTATTACAAATCTCAAATTGTGGAGCACAGAGGCAAATAAATAAATTATGGGTCTTTGTCCCAAACGTTACGGAGGGCACTGTGTATATACAGTCTCCTCTAAATTGGAACAGCAAGGCCAATTCCTTTGTTTTTCCCGTCAATCATCCCCATTGGGTTAAGGTCTGGTGATTGATTGGCCAGTCTAAAACCTTCCACATTATCTCCCTAATAAAGGACTTCAATGTGTTGGCAGTGTTTTGGGTCATTGTCTTACTGCATGATGAAGTTCCTCCAAATTAGTTTGGACGTATTCTCCGTAAATTGGCAGACAATGTTTTTGTAGACTTCTGAATTCATCCTGCTGCTACTATCCTGAATTATATCATCAATAAGGATTAGTGAGCCCACTCCAGAAGCAGCCATGAAAGCCCAAGCCATGACACTTTGACCGTGCATCACAGATGCTTTGGATCATGAGCAAATCCCTTCTTTCTCCACACTTTGGCCTTTCCATCACTTTGGTTGAGGTTAATCTTGGTCTCATCAGTCCATAAAACTTTGTTCCAGAACTTTTGTGGCTCATCTCTGTACTTTCCATATTGTAATCTCGCCTTCCGATTCGTACTACTGATGAGTGGCTTGCATCTTGTAATATATTATATATGGTATATGTGTGTATATGTAATATACACTCTGTGAGCACTTTATTAGGTATTTATTAGACTTATTGTTTAGACTTCTACTGCTGTAGCCTATCCACTTAGAAGTTTGATGCATTTTGTGTTCAGAGATGCTCTTCTGCATACCACTGTTGTAATGTGTGGTTATTTGCATTACTATCACCTTCCTGTCAGTTTTGACTAGTCTGGCCCTTCTCCTCTGACCTCTCTCATTAACAATGTGTTTCTGCCCACAGAACTACTGCTCACTTGATGTTTTTAGTTTTTTGCTCCATTCTCTGAAAAGTCTAGAGACTGTTGTGCATGAACATCCCAGGAGATCAGCAGTTTCTGAGATAGTCAAACCACCCTGTCTGTGCACCAACAATCACTCCACGGTCAAATTCAGTAGAAGTCTAAAAAGTAAGCCTAATAAAGTGCTTGGTGAGTGTATATAATACAGCTGGTGAAGACCTATACAGTGATGTAAGAAAAATTTCTCTATGACCTACAGTCAAAGACATCATGGAGTCACCCAAATTAGTGAAAACTTTGTTAGCCCATATCTCCCAGATTAACAATCCAAGGCAGGTGTAATTTCAGTTCCAGGGTTAAGGCTGAGTCAGCATACTGAATCTCATTCAAATCTGTGACAATGCGGTCCAAAAGTGTATTTAGATTACATGGAATTATCCTAATAAGCCATAAATTGAACATTGTGCAGTACTCCACTGGATTATTTTACTTTGTTGGATTTGAAATTCTTTCTATTAACAGATAAAAGAGACACAACAATACAGCGAATCTGAAATGGCAGATGGGTACAAAGGGATTTGGTTGTGAATTCTACTTATGTCAAAACTCACCCATACAGGTTACGAGAAAATACAAGCTGTCTTCATCACCACAGAATTGTATAATTGTCACTTTGGCCAATCAGAGGAAAAGTCATAGGTCCTGGAAAAAGCATTGTGGTTAGAAAGTAATTTCCTTTCTAGTTCTTATACAGTTGTATATTCATCACCCATGAACTAGATGTGGGGAGGACTGGACACCCTGTGCACACGTTGCATTCTCAATAGTAGGCAAGTGTGCTGATTTGGCCACGACTCACATACTTGGGTCAGTGGAGTCCCTACCGCGTGGATACTCAAATCTGGTCCTGAAATCCAAATCTGGCCATGGTTTCCTTTTCTCCCAGGTAATTTACCAGACTGTTTTCACACCTGGCTCCCAGGTAAAGGGAGAGTGGAAAACCGCCAGATCTTGGTGCACAAGGCCAGTGATTTGAGTAACCGGGCCCTGCTACATGAGGAGAAGAGGGATTCCCTGCCCACAGAAACTTTCCCTCATTGGTTAATACTTCAGCCAATTATGTGTCAGGTTTATGTGTGGGGGTTACATGTCTTACCTGAGCCAGTGCTTAATAGCTTATGTCACCCCATATATGGCATTTTTGGACAGTTAAAATGCATTTCCTTTTTCTAAAAAAATATATTTACTTTTCCATATGCAGTAATAGCCATTTGCCTTCCTTTGGAGAGTGGTGATACTTCCATATTTCTGTCAAAAATAGGTATTAAAGCGGCTGTTATACCTAAAGCGGCTGTTTAGCTTTAGATTCATAACAAGATTCAAACACTGAAATGACTGTGATGCTTCAAGAAGTTTATCATTCTGCTGAGAAGAGAACAGGCATACAATAAATTATTTAATGGAGCCACCTGGGGAAACTTTTGATAGATGCCCAAACATTTTCTCTGACATGTCTCATCGTGCTTTGCTCAGATTGAAAATTCAAGGAGCTGATGATTCAAGGAACGCACTTTGGAAACTGATTAAAAGATCAAATTTTTTAAACATTTACAATGAAAACCAGCCGACCTCTCTTTTGGCCTGAAACTCCACCAGGTTTTTAACCTGTCTCATGAATGCAATGGACTGGACATAGTGAGTATTCATCAGATCAGTTTCCTCACCAGTAGCCTACAGGAGCAGACTTCTAAAGGCACGGAATAACAGCTCAAAGGTGGACCAAAACAAGATTTAAAAGGAGAAAAACAAGAGTCATCTCAACCATAAAAAACATCTGAAAGATTATGCCAGAGACAGGGAATCATGTATCACCGTTTAAAAAAACCTCATTAAACAACAAATAAACAAAATTATCATATGTATTGGTTTTGCTTTCTCTATGAACTTGACCCTATAGTTATACACTAATGTAAGCTCTCATCCAGTTTACACCCAGCAAAATAGTTTTTCACACAGGGATTCATACGTTTAATCTTGAGTGAAGAGAAATGAATATAACGATAACGAATCAATAAACCCTTGTAAAAATATTATTGTTAATCCCATTGTGGAAACGTGCCTCCACCACTTTTTTAATGAGTGTAATTGCATCATTCAGAATGTGGCGAGAGGGCTGGTAAGATGTGCTCATGAGTGGCCTGGTAAAACGGTCTGCTTTTTGATGCTTCTTATTCTCTATACCTGCAAGGAAATCAACACATAACCCAGTTGAAACATTCAGACAATCTACCTTCTATTTGAGTCTTATGGATCCATGTTACAATCCTCTACCAGCAGGGGTTGCTAGTCATCCCCTAGCCTTTGTAATTATTTTTGATCACAGGTAGACAAACTCTCTCACCTTCAGACCTGGACCACATAGCTCCAGCCCAGATCCCTGTCGCTGTAGATGGATTTTGATCAGTTTATGTTAAAATAAACAATGAAAAGCGGCAAACCTGGTGTCAGCTCCACTTATGTTGAGTACTTGTTAGAGTACGTAACAATCCATCATACGTTTCTTTACTTAATGTAGAAAAGGCATTGTACACACACACACACGTTTATACTGTCCCACAATTACTTTACCAGCTCCTTTCTCCAAAACATGCTCACATCTGTTTTTAAAAAAGAAACTGTGCTACAAATTTGAGGAGATTTCTAGAGCATACTTTTATTTTTTGTTGTTGAATTAGTCTCATGTTGCAGGCAAACTGATTCCGTTTCTTGAAAGTCTATCAGATTCTGTCCATCTTCCCTACTAGGGAAGTCCAGTTTATTCCTAAGGGTCCATTTTCTTAACAAGTTATTTTATTTCTTTAAAAAAGGTACATCTTACCCCTGGAGAAGCAAAGCTTGGACAATAACAATTATCACTGACAAAAAAAGACTAAAATATAACTTTACCCCAAAGACTCCAAGAATAACTTGTCTTTGCTCTGGCATAAGATTCTTGTACAAACAAAAACAAAATCTCAAACTGATAGTTGTTGGATGCACAAAAAAATCAATCTCAGATTTCCTCCACGTTTGGGTATTTTTTTCTTTTTTTCTTTTCTTTAGTTTTTTTTGTTTCGTTTTTGTTTTTTAAGTTTCACATGTAAAGTCTCTCGCTTTCTGCTTGATGGCGAAGAGGGAACCTGCAATGGCCACATCGAATGCTGTCGCAAAAAAAAAAACATTCCCTACATTCCCCCCGTTTACACGGACACAACGACTGCGCCCCCCACTGCTGACAGGAAACATTGTTCTTTGTGACGCTGTACGGAGAAGCACGAGAACACAAAGCTAGCTCAGCCCAAGGAGAGCGTGACTTATCAAGATGGCAGCATCGACTGCTCTTTCCACAGAGAGGTGCACTGTCCTTGGCTCCTTTTGCCATTTTGTATCCGGAAAGTTCTTCCACGTGCTTTCCACTGCTGTGCCCCCAAGTCTGCAACACCAACACACCCTCACTGCCCCCCACCCCCCTCCCCACTACATCCACAAACAACTGCCCCAGCCCCCCAAACTGTCCTGGTCACAAAGTGCAGGGATGGGGGTGTGGCTATTTATGAAGTCCATCCCCCTCTCCTTCCCCCCTTCAGCCCTGTTACCCCTGCCTACACCCACCTGCCCCCTCCCTTGTCCAGGCAGATGACTGTAGAGATTATCTTCAGCATCGGTAACGTCGATTCACACTACCAGCACTTGAACACAGAGCTGCCCGCCCGCCCCACCCCGCCCGCCCCACACCCTCCGCTGTCAAAGGATGATGCAACACCGACAGAGCCGCTGGCCCCCGCCGTGCACTGAGGGAGGGGGCGTGACTGGAGCAAAGTAGGCGTGGACTTTGATCTCCGGGAGGTGTGCCTGAACGAGGGAAAACACACAAGAAAACGGGTAAGGCGCAGTCATTGTTGTCAGGGTGCATTATGGGAATTGTAGTGCGACTGACCCGGATCCTCTTGATGCCGGCCCGGGTGACCTGCTGGCAGTCGTACAGCTCGATGCGCTCCAGGTTATGGCAGCTCTTCAGGTGCTCCAGCGTGACGTCGGTGATGAGCGGGCAGTTGTCCAACTCTACCACCTGCAGGCGCTCGTGCCCGCAGGTGCTGTTGCTAAGGTGACGGATGCCATCGTCTGTGATCAGCTCGCAGTGGGACAGGCTCTGTGGGTGTCATGATGAGAAACGTGTCACAGCGTCACACACATGCACATGCATTCACACACTCCAGAAACACAAATGCCTCAGTTTTTCAAAAGAGAATTATAATTAAGGCAACATAACTAATGATCACATATTTAAAATAGGAAATACAGACAATGTTGCCTCACATTGGAGAAAGCCAGGTACAATATTGCTGAGTGCTCATACTACCCAAACTACCCAGACTTGTCATGTAATACTCAACAATTGGAAACATCGCCATCTAGTGGTGAGAAATGGCAACTCACCAGAGCCTGGAGCCGGGGACAGTGAATGGAGAGCTGAACCAGCGTGTTATCAGTCACCTGCAAGAGAAAGAACAGAGGAGAAGAAAAGACAGGACAGGGAGAAAAGAAGGGGAGGATAGAGAGAGAAAGAAAAAAGAGGGGAGGAAAGGAAAGGGAAACGAAGGGAAAAGACAAAATTTAATTGGTATAACAGCCTCCTTCATCTCAAAATAAGGAATTAAGACACTTTGCTACCTCAACTAAAAAAACAAGTCATTATAAAAAGGGTATTGCAAGCTATCCATCTAATATTTTAAGTGAATACAATGCAATGCAAACTACATTTCCAGCTAGAAAACTTACCAAAATACATTCTTCTAAATCCATTTTTTCAAGCTCATGACAATTCTGAAAGAAAACAGAGGCTTCAAATTATTTATGCAAAAAGAATGAAAATAGATTCAAATACACACACATGCTGTGAGATGTGGCAGCATTAACAAATGGTCTTTTTTTTTTTTAACAGCAGAAACACACAGGCACGCACACACAGAAAAAACAGCCTCTAGATTGCTGTGCCAACACATGACACTATTTTCTGAGGTCAAAAGCACAATAAACCATGACACTGCGCAACAAACACTCTAATCTTGCTCCAAGACGATCTGAATTCAATTAAGAGGAGAATATAAATCCCAGAGCAGCCTCTTCAGAGGGAGAGCTGCTGACTCAGCAAACAGGCCGCAGAGCAGATAAACACAGGCCTCTCTGAGCAGAGAGCAGTGCATTAGAACGCACACAGCAGCGTGGGTAAAACAGGAGAGTATCCACAGAGAACCCTGGAATGGAGGGGCGCTCAGGCATCCCTACAGAAGGCCCAGTGTGAACACAGTCATTGCACCATCGTACCCTGTCAATTATCGTCCAAACCAATGGAACGACCTCATTCTCCGTAGCAAGCCAGTATGAAGTCTCTATGATTTGTTGAAATGGGCGAGTTGCTGATAATAAATGAAGGGCACCCCATTTTGGGGCGTTCATGATGGCAGGCTCAGGGTCCCATTGCTGCCAGACTTGCTTCGACACATAAATGTGTCGGATTTTAGTCAGTAAGTAAAGAAAAATTACAATGAACTACAATTCCCATTGGACACTTAGCAGCACTTCTCTGTTGATGACATTATAAAGATATACTGACTCTCGCCAGAACTGTGAATCCTGCATCTGTAACATGGGAACACCTTGCTGCCTCCAGGATTCTGTGAAACAAACAAAAATAACCTCTTACTGGTCAATTCCCCCAAGCATGGGTGGAGGGTGAGACTGAGGCTAAGGGCAGGGGGTGTGGGGTAGGGGCGCCCAGGCAAGGGATGTGGGGTAGGGGCCTGAGGAAGGGGGTGTGAGGTAGGGGCCTGGTCAGGGGGTGTGAGGTAGGGGCCTAGTCAGGGGGTGTGAGGTAGGGGCCTGGTCAGGGCGTGTGAGGTAGGGGCCTGGTCAGGGCGTGTGCGGTAGGGGCCTGGTCAGGGGGTGTGAGGTAGGGGCCTGGTCAGGGCGTGTGAGGTAGGGGCCTGGTCAGGGCGTGTGAGGTAGGGGCCTGGTCAGGGCGTGTGAGGCAGGGGCCTGGTCAGGGCGTGTGAGGTAGGGGCCCGGGGGAAGGGTTGGACTCACTTTAGTCGGGGGCAGTTGAGCCCCAGGGCGGTGAGGGAGGCGTCGGTGACGTTACTGCAGCCTGAGATACAGAGGATCTGGAGCTTATGACAGCCGCGACACAGGCTGACCAGGCCGTCATCCGTCACCTGCTGCAAGAACAGAGGCCTGATGTCACTTCACTGCTCTGACCACCAGAGGGCGCCAGTCCTACAACTCACACAATGGGTAGGCATGTTAAAAGGGTAACATTTAAAAGCTTTCATGCCATTCACGCACACACCCTCCCAACATGGCTCCCCCTGACTTACTGTGCATGACTGCATGTTGATTGTCGTAAGTTCTGGGCAGTACCTCTGCAGGTGTTTCAGTGCATCATCGTCCAGCTGAAAGACCACCACACAGACAGACAGACAGACACACACACACACACACACAATATAAATGATCACAAAAAGGATGAGTTTGTTACCAGTAGCAGACAATGGTATCTGTGTCCTATAACCTTTTTTTCAACTGCAACAAAATATACATAAACAACAGCATGACCACATTTCTTGGAACATTTGCAATGCAAATGGGATTAAACACATGCCTCAAGTGTCAAATTGCCTCCTATATTCTAAGACACTGCATATGGATGGCTAATCTCATCTTCATCCAATTTCTCAGTCGTCTGAATTGTCAGTACCAACAGTTGAACTGATGGGGGCAGCATTAAGCCAGACAAATTGATTCTGAGCCATTCCTCTGCAATACCTCGAATGAACTTTTCTCAGAAGACCCGAAGCAAAAAAAACACGCAATCAAAAAAACGGATAACTGACTCAAATGTGTTTCGGGAAGTAAGATCAAAGAGAAGAGATAGCCTTGTCAGGGCCAGGGTTTATAAACACACTATCATTAGAAAGTCATTTATTTCAACTTCTCTTTCATGCAGAAAAAAAACATTGCTGTGAGATGGACAGTGACAGATCAGACAAATAAAGTAAGATCTGGCTGCAGAGTGAGTGCTGCTGGCAGCTATGGGAGCGTGAGGCTTCATAAGGCCGTAATGGGGCTTCATCGCTGCGCTGTCAGCCACCTCAACCAGTCAAATTACCCTGTCCAAATAACTGTGATTGGTTCACACAAGTGAGTGACAGCTACCACAGTTAGGAGAACATGACACTTTCCCAGTACTATTAACCCTTTGGAGAAGTTTTTTTTAGAATGTTTTTTTCCAAATCAGTCAAATTCAAACAATTACCAGTAGTGAATGTTACTTCAGCATTAGAAAGTTTCTCTAAACACATATTTGTGATCTTATCATATATAATAATATAATAATAACGGGTTGATGCAGTTCTTGGAGTTTTGTGGAGCGGATTTCTGCAGTACATTTGGGTTAGAGGAAACACTCACCTGAGTGCAGCCCCTCAGGAACAGGGCTTTGAGGCCCCCGCATCCTCGCACCAGCGCCTCGATCCCGTCCCGAGTGATCTGGTCACACCATGAAATATTCAAGTTTTCCAGGCTTCTGCATCCCTCGCTGCAAGTGTGAGATAACATCTTTTTAAAGTTGCCCCCACTTCCTCCAAAAGTTGCATCTTCTAAACCATATCAAGCGAGACCACTGCAAATCATCTGTCCCTACCCCCAACTGTAATACATTTATCTGAAGATGTCTGCTGGTACATACACCCTGCCCATCTGCATCTCTGTCTGCCAACATCCCAGAAATGCACTAATGTCATTCCACCACTAGAGGTCAGCAAAGGGCTGAGGGTCTGAAATTTTAAATTGCACCCACACCAACATACACACACACACACACGCACACACCTCTTTTGGCACAGCAGCCAAGTGTAACAGCTGTTGTGTTTTTTTTTTTCTCCACACACATGCATGTGACTGGAGTGAGGACACTGAGAACAAGGATCTGAACCCAGTAGTGTCGGGAAGACTTTGATCTGAAACATGTACGAGGCGACTGCTGTAGCTACATACTTACAACTGCAACAGGCGCTCATGCGAGCAACAATGACCATATTAAGAGTGGAAATAATGACTCACATATGTATATATGTTCTGTGGGCATGAGACGTATTACACAGATACGACAACAGAAGGGGTTTTGTGGTTGCATTCTTAGTGCTTAAATTGAGATCTACAGCTTGTAGTCCTTTCTTTCATCTACCATGTGACTTTGCTAAGCCTATGTAGTCTACACAGATCCACAGTAGACATGTGAAAGTCTGCTGATATTTATATATAGGGTCATCTTATGACTAACTGTATGATGAAAAAGCGGTTAAATGTGAAAATATGTGTATTTAAGTAGGATTTAATTCTGCTTCTTATGTAATCATAATCACTTTACAATATAATCAGAATTATAATAACTTTGTTGGTTGGCATGAAGGAGAGAAATCGGACAAAGCTCATCCAATAGAAACGCATGTGTTTTTGAAGATAAAAAGGTGCTGAGTAATACTCTATGACAAGCACAACCCTGTTCCCTGTTCCTGCTGGAGCTCTGCCTCGCCCCCTAATGGTACATCTGAGATACATGCAGCATTTTACAACCCATTGTCCTTGGGACATACCAGGTACGCAAGCATTTTTTACAGCTGAAATCCTAATGAATTAGATTTGATCAAGCTGTAAGCTGAAAGTGGATTTTTCCAACATCTCTACATTAAAGCAGCTGTCAATTATGCATGAAAACGCTGTGCAGTTGATGATGCGTGTACGGGAAAAATAATCCTCTTAATTCTACATTTTTTTGTTTAAAAACAGCACAAATTCGGAACAGCTGTCCCACTTACATTTAATTTGTATTTTGATTAATAGTTCTAAGGCCCAATGAACAACTAATTGCTCTCCATCAATGTGAAGTGGAATGCCTGCTTACATTACAGATGTTTTAAAAGGCTCGACTGAACATAAATAACATACAGAACCACTTATACTTTTATCCCTTTTGCTGAAACAAAAACAACCATCTGAACAACCCACATCAAACACAGTGAAGACAGCATTCATATTTAGTGATGTACAGGCACAGACTGTGACGCTGATTCCAGTGAAATCTCCTCAGCCAGGAAGGGACCCTACCTCAGCGCCTTCAGCGAGTGGTTCGTTATGGACACACAGGAGGTCAAGTCCAGGTGTTTAAGCTTGGAGCAGAATTTGCTGAGGCTTACACATGTGCTGAGGGAGAGAGAAAGAGAAAGAGAGAGAGTGAGTGAGAGAGAGAGAGAGAGAAAGAGAGTGCAAGAGAGCGAGAGAGTGAGTGAGAGAGAGCGAGAGAGAGAGTGTGAGAAAGAGAGAGAGACACAGGGGAGGTAGATGGGGAGGGAGAATTCAGAGAGAAAAGGAGAGGGAGAGGGAAAGAGATGGGGGAATTCACCATTATGACTTATGATAAGAAAACTTCTTGCTTGATTACCCAGTCTTTTTTTAATTTCACACAGAATGCACTGCCAATCTAGCTGTATATTTATGCAATAAAGCCAACTGAACTGACGTAGCCTGAAACGGTTGCAATAATATTACTATCGTTTTATCCACACCATCTATATAGGCTTTGACAACACAGGTTAATGAAGCAGGACTGAAGCTGAACAGGAGAGAGAGAGAGAGAGAGAGAGAGAGAGAGAGAGAGAGAGAGAACACGGATGGTATTTGTCAAAGAGGCTTCATGCAAACACAAAATAGGTGGAGCTATCATGGGCTCATTGATTACAACCAATCATAATGTTTTGCTTTGGAAATTGGCTGTCTTTAACTGTACAGGAGTTCATGAAGTCTTAATCTCTCATCGAGTGCGAGGCATAAGCCACACAGAGAATAATAATTTTTTGTTTGTTAGCAGTCAAACTGGTTCTCCTTCAAAACACCTGTCCATCAGCTGCCTTGGTGTATTCAGTGTCTGCCAGGCTCTGCACCTATTATACACGCAGCACTGATTGCTGAGAGGGCTTTACTGTAGAAAGATGGATTTTAAAAGACTCTCTGAAAACCTGCCAGTGACAGCTGTTCTTATCGGCCAAGGTCATTTCTATAGTTATAGACATCAAAGTGCAAGCTCCTACATTTTAATCCAGTGTCATTTAAATATATCTTTGTGGTCATTCTCAGGGTAACCGGGGTATTAGGCCTTGACCACAGAGCTTGTACCATAGAGTTTACATACTGCATGGTTTTCATACTGTGATTACATACGGCGATTACATTACATACTGTGATTCCCAAAGTAAACAGCACACACCTGCTCTACACTTTAAAACCATCTTGTATTCAGTAGAAACTCAAGAGGTATGAACTTCAGAGTCACAGACTGACTGACATATGCAGTTGTGCCTTATCATGCTCAGGCAAAAATATGAATGTGAATATAAAAACAAGTTGCTTTTCCCATTGATAAAAATGCTCAAAATACTAATGAAATTAGACATGGTGCTGCTTGTACTGGGTATGTCTGCTGCCGTGTTGGTTCTGACAGGGTGAACCTCATCTGGATTCAGCACAATAAGCAGGTGTATGTGGGGAAACAAGGAGATATACTCTCTGATCTCTACATGAGCTCCCTGCAAGTGGAACACAAGGGAAAAGGAGCAAGCAGAGGAATGCAAATTAGGGAGGTTCTGTGGCGTAGTGACATCATCACAAAAAGGCAAACAGGGTAAACGGGAGGGAATGTAAAGAGGTGATTTAAGGAGAATGGGGTGAATGAGGAGGCAATGTAGAGGTGTTTTAAGGAGAAAGGGGTAAAAGTGGAGAGGTGATTCAAGGGGAATGGGGTGAATGAGGAGGGAATGTAGAGAACTGATTTAAGGGGGATGGAGTGAATGTAGAGAGGTGATTTAAAGGGAATGGGGTGAATGAGGAGGGAATGTAGAGAAGTGATTTAAGGGGAATGGGGTGAATGTAGAGAGGTGATTTAAGGGGAATGGGGTGAATGTAGAGGTGATTTAAGGGGAATGGAGTAAAAGTAGAGAGGTGATTTAAGGGGAATGGGGTGAATGAGGAGGGAATGAAGAGGTGATTTAAGGAGAATGGGATGAATGAGAGGGTGGAGATTAATGGGTCAGGGTGGAAGTGTGTAAAGGAAAGTATCAGTAGATAGTTACAATGCTGGACTGACCTGTCTGTGATTCTTGTGCAACCATTCAGGTTAAGGTGTTCGATGTTCCTGCAGTTCTGTGCAAAAGTCCTGCAGGGGAATAGCAAAGCATCCCAGTCAGATTAACTGAGGCACAACCAAATCAAACAGCAATCTATACAAGAAAGGTCAATAGTACTTCAGACATGCATTAGCCCACGCTACACTTCAAACTGCAACATGACAGGAGGGTGATTATTCAAGAATGGGGAAAGTTGGGTGGGTGTGGCTTGAGGAAGAGGGGGGTTGGGTAACAGGGAAAGGGGGTGAGGTAGCGGGAAGCAGGATCATGGACTGTAGAAAAAATATGGACCAAGTGCCTGTTATGTCACCCACTGTCTGTCCATTGGCTAGTGAAAAGCATTCTGAAACCAGGGAATTCAAGTTTACGGGCGCCGACCATTTGGAACCTCCATCAGAGCATGAGATACAGTGACTCAATCTGTCCCGGATTCATCCACAAATTATTACTGTATTCTCACAATAACTTAAAGAAAATCAGCACATGGGGAGACATTAGATGAAGAGAAAACAGATTGCGACTACTTTTCCCTGTGTTGACATGATATTTTGACTCCATCGTTACCATTGACTTAACATTGAAAGGGTGGCCGAAACACCCCTCCTGGAGCAGCCGTGAAATGAGCTTTAAAAAAAACGGCTCTGGGCTCCTGAGCAGGAGGGAGGTGAGGAGGGCCAGCGAGAGGAGGAGGCGCAGGAGACGGAGCAGGACTCACTTCATGGAGGCGTCCCCCACACTCAGACACCCCCGCAGGCTGAGCTGACGCAGGAACCCGCCGCAGCGCTTAGAGATGTTCTCCACCACTCGCCCCTGCACAGGGGGCAACAAAGGAGCCCAAACGGGCAGACGGAGGGGAGAGGGGAAAGGTAGACAGATGAAGTCAGAAACTACGGAGGACAGGGAAAGAAGACAGCTGAGCTTTGATGTGACTAAAACCGGTTAAGATTTTCACAACGCAAGAAAAGCACTACAACAGCCATTTGCAAAGAGAGACAAACACATTTACAAATGAATACATTTCACGCCCGTAACATTTTTACATTAACCTTTGAGTTAAAAACAAATTGAATAATTAATTTGCCCATTTCCACAGGCTGTGTTCTCAGTGCATTCAGGGCATTTGTTATTCAGTGAAACCCGAAGTGCAGGTTTATTCTTCTTTTGGCCACTTGTGAAAACAGATTTCCAACTCTAATGGATTTTTCTCTCTTTATCTGCTCTTGGCTGCCTCCGTTATCGGTCATTTCCCCCTGACACTGCACAAAGCCCACGAGTCTGCCTGGAATCTCTCTCCATTTTGGACAATCAGACCAAGATTTCAGTCAGAATGTTGGGAGGCTTTTTCATTAGGTGCAAAGGGGTCGTGGGCGCTAATGAGAAAGGAGTGAGATAGGGTGGAGGGGAAAGGAAATAAGCACAGTACTCATTTGTACAGTAATGCAGGAGCACCATCTCAGCTCTCAGTACTCTGAAGTCACTGTGGAAGACAGTGGCTTGGACTTTGGACTCCCTGGCTCTGGGGGGCTGGAGTCTGAATATGGCCTGACTGGCTCCAAAAACATTAGGAGCCTGACTTAGGAAGACCTTTAGCATGTGCAAATGCTTTAGCACACATAAAACCAATAACAAGACTACTGATTGGTCATGGTATTTGTTTTGCACCAATCGTTGGTTGTGTTATTTGTTTTGGGGGTGCTAAGTAGTAACTCAGGCCCCTGGTGTGACCCTCACAGACATCACGGCACTGGTCCTGACCCAATTTTTAACTGCCTAAACTTCGCCACTCACCTCAATGTCTGTCTGGAAGTTGAACAAGTCAATTTTCTGCCAGTTACTTCCATCCAGTGCCAGGACATTCCAGGCCTAGGCACCAGGGAGAGAAAACATGCAGTGAGCGATTACTCACAACCAAACCACTCTTTAAATATTAAACCACTGCCCACCACATTTCATTCACCAGAGAAAAACAATCATTGTTGGAGGTGGTCCGAGAGGGTCAGAGGTGTCGTGGGTAATGAGCGGAGCCTATATTCTAAAGGTCACAGGTGCAATTCCCAGGTGTGGCACTGCCCAGTTTCAGAATGGGGCTCAACACCAGGTATTTTAGCCAACAACTAGCTGTTGTATGACTTGTATTGTTGATGAAAATGTACACACAAACACACACAATCACATACAGTATGTATACAAGCACAGACATCCCTGAATTCCCTGACCCTGGCACTGAGTAAAAATATAATAATAATAATAATCAATTTATTTATTTTCGGATTCTTCCCTTTTTCTCCCAATTTGGGAGGCAATCGTACCCCGCCTGATTCAAGTAGAGCTAGTATTAGATACACCGCCCACACCCGGTCCCTCGGCAGCCCAAAGGAGAGCGACACGCCTTCTTCAAGCCGTCTCGTCTCATGCTTGTGACCGTGATTTTGAGGCGCCCAAGGTGCTTTTATTGTGCAGCGATCTACTAACCCTGCCAAGTCCCTCCCTCTGGAGCAGCGAGCCAATTATGCTGCTCCACGTGAGCCGGCCAAACTTGGCTTTTGGCAGGACTTGGAATCGAACCCCGGTCCCCGGTGTGCAACTGCAGTAAACTGCAACCGCAAGTCTGCTGCATCTTAGCCTGTTGCGCCACCGCGGCCCCTATAATAATCATATTCTGAGGAAACTGGAAGTTACAAACCCACACAGCAAACATCAATCCCACAATTCCAACTGCTTGGTATTAAGCTCACATCCAGTATGGCTGCCAGTGATTCTGAAGAGTAGCCTGAGGCACAAATTGAAAAGCAAGGCTACAACCTCAGCCGCAGCTAACCTCCCGGTGAATGTTGTACTGAGCTGGGGGTAGAAACAGACCAGTGCACTGGCCAAAGGGTCTCCTACCAGAGCATAGTGAACCACTCAATACCTCCCACCTACCTCCCAAGCCCCTGTGCCTGGGGGCTTAAAACACATATGCATGTACACACACACACACACACACACACACACACACACGTACATGTACATGTACATGTACATGCACACACACACACACATACACACACATACATGTACATGTACATGTACATACACACACACATACATGTACATGTACATGTACATACACATACACACATACACGTAAATGTACACATACACACACACACACACACACACACACTCCACCAGGCTGACTGCATTTGGCGAATAGCTCTCTGCTGTGAATGACTACTGAATAGGTCCGCAGTCCCATATTGTGTGATGAATAATCCTCCTCATGTCAAAAAAACAGGGAACCTATCAGACAGCACTTTATTGAGTGGCTAATACATAGTGTGCTGCGGTCTCTTAGAGGCTGGAGTCATGCAGCGGAGGGCGAGGAGGTGGGCCTTACCTTGGACACTTGGGCACACCTGCAGAGCGTGACCACATCCAGGTAGGAGAATATCCTGTGGGATATACAGGAAAAGAGAAAGATTACGTTAGCTTGTACCCCCTAAAGTTTTCTTCTGTCTTTATACAGACTAGAATACAACAGTCATTCATTCACACGTGATTTTCCTTGTCTAACATGGAAGTCCCTATAGTACAATGTGTTTCTGTGTTAAAAAGGTGCCGTTTATAAGTGGCTCAAACAAACGAATCAACAGCTCACTCGACACAAAACCACCATGAATGCTTAAAGTCAATGTGTCATGAATGTGCACAGTAACAGCCCCATATAGGCCCCCAACCGAATGGGCGCTGCACACGTGGTAATGATCCAACATCGAGATTGTTCAGTCCGCTCACGGTTTGGGCCGTGGCCAGTGCCGGAGTCCTGATGATAATAAATGAGAGTGTACAGGAGTCCTAAGCCCATGATTCACAGGAGAGTTGTAACATAGTCTATGATTCATTGCAGCTTCTTTGAGCGTCTTCTTTTCTTACTGCCGTTTCTTCCGTTTTTTAACGCCCAACCGCGTTCACCACTCTCTCTGTCACTGTCGATTCAGAAGAACACAAACAGGCGCGCACTCTCCTCCAAAACACGGAAATACCGCCCATCGCACTGAAGGGGTACAACCCAAAATGCCTTCCTGCCAGTACCCTGTCGGCGAGAAAATTCACTGACTTTTTTCCCAGACACAAATCGCAGCTGGCATTAAAGGAAAAACACCAAAGTGAGGAGAACCGGGAAGCGGCCTCCGTTTATCTCTTTCGTGTTTCTCTCTCACCCGCAAACGTTTGTTCAAAGAAGCGCTGCCTGTCTGCGAAAACAAAACAAAACAAAACAAAACAAAACAAAAACCTTTTTTCTTTTATTTATTTCTTTTTTTTCAGGGGACCAGGCCTGCAGTGGGTGCGACAGGAAACGGGAGTCACGCAGCTGGAGGGATCTCCAGGGCGGAGGAGAGAAAGCTTTCCTCCCATCCTGGGAAAGAGGTGAGGACACACATACCCCTCCCTGTCAGCTCGTAAAAGCTCTCACAGTGCAAATAAGGAGAGAGGACACTCAAGGAGAAGGAATGACTTCCCAGGAGACTGTGGAGTACATGAGCAACACACACACACACACACAAACGCGCACACACATGCACACATACATATGCATGGCCACACACACACACTGTCTTTGTGTTTCTGTCCATCTCTCAGTCAGTCTGTCTGTCTGTCTCACTTCATTTCATGCTCTCTATAACCAATTGTTTTCTGTCCGTCAATTTCAAATGTTATTTAATATGTGTTATCGGGCTGAAATATATTCAGTGAATGGTAGGGTATTTGCTATATCACCCGCCACTGTAACATATTTCTATTTACACAACAGGAACAAAGTGTGTCTCTACAGCATAACGTGTGTCTATTATAAATAGACACACGTCACACAAAACTACAGAAAAAAAGCTTAGGGACAGCTATGCTACAGTATCAGGTGGAATGGGCAGCTCAAAGTAAAAATGCTCTTGAAACCATCATCGCAATATGCAATAAATCACTCGTCCATATTTTAAACTAGTGCACCTGCATACAGAAAACATGAAATGTGGGAAAAAATGGTGGCTAGCCTTAATGCTTTTTTGGGAGTTATAATAAGAGACCGCAAAAAGTCTGGGAGGGAAATATGCAGCTAAACCCAGACAAATGACATCATGTAATTTGTGAGAGTGGCCACAAAAACGTGGGAGGAGAATATGCAGTAAATACATGCAAATGACCTCATGCGATTTATCAAGGTTGCCCCCAACTGAAGAAAAGATAATTGCATGCATTTTGTCTGCCTGAGAAATGTGGATCTTTTAATAAGCATAATGCCATTCATGTGGTTGCTGTACTTGCTATAAGAGCTTTGAAGGGAGAGAGTATGTGCTATGGGATATCTACAGTAGTATAGTATACATCTAATATCTATACTACAGCATAAAATTGGAGAACCTACGGGCTCCAAAGTTATGTTGTACATATGTACTATAGACATTAGATGAGACTACTTATCCTGGAACTACACAAACTCCCTATTCCTATCGTAGAGAAGCATCGGCAGATCTCCCTCAAGCCTCACCGCCTGTTCTGGTCCTACTGCGGGCCTGACCTTTTCATTGCGATGTCCTCTGATCTTAAATTCAATTTTAATTAAAAGCTAACATAAATATTTGCAGCTGCGCTAATTTGGGTAATTACTTAAAGCAGCTACCCAGCAATATGAAAGGACTGAGTGGGCACATTCTCACACAACACGGGGTCCGTGCACAGCTACTTAAGCGCACACCAGTACTATCTGCCAGCAAATGTCTTTTCATCCATTATTGCCAATTATCAGCATCGGAGTGCGAGCCATCCATCACACAACGACAACCGCGCTTCTGCAATTAGCCTAACAATGAAATGAAAGTAAAGAGAAAACTAATGAAACAGTACCCTAATTACACAATGTGATTAGTGAAAATCTGATATCTGACCCAGGACAGAGATATTGTACACCAGACAGGGAAGGAGCAGGGTGAGGCAGGGTAGGCAGCTGGGATTGTTACTGGGAGGTCTACAGGTTCAACTCCCAGCTGGGATACTGTTGTACCCGTTAGCGATGTACCTAACCTTAATTGCTGCAGAGTATACTCGGAAATGCACACACACTCAGAATCAGTATAGGATGGTGATTATGGGGGGGGGGGGGGGGTGTTTGTGGGAGAGGGGTGTTTAGGGGGGTGGGAGGTGGTTGTTGTTGGGGGGGGAGCTGAACGGTAGTTGAGTCCCACTGGTTGTGTGCAGACCTTCCGGAATAATAGACATAACATTCAGACCAAAAAACCCCCCCAAAAAAAGGTACAAGACACTTTTTCCTCCTCTCTGCAACAAGCTTCAGTGCCGCCGTCGAACAGAGAAAGGCTCTCCCATGTAGCCGAGGAGCAGCTGAGGCGGACACCGTGGGGCAGCGAGAGCAGCTGAGTGCCGTAGGGTCCTGCTGCAGTCACGGCACTCCACAAACTTATCTGCCCTGCTTAGGAACACTGGTGAATTCTCATTAGACAAGGCTCTGCTTCACTATGTTTTTGTGGCTTCTTAGAAGTGAAACTTAAAGCCTGATACCAAACTGCTGGCACTCTACTTTACTACTGCTGGCTCTACTTTAATGCTCCGGAGCGTATTTCCTGCGTGGAAGCTCTCTTCAGCATGTCTTCTCACAGAATGGCTACAAAGCCTACGGCAGAAAGTCCAAAAGTCACTGCTCCTTGGACAGCCTCTATCCCACAATGCCCTCCTGCATAAAGTACAGTCAGTTGGTAGGCCAACTCGATAGAAAACACAAAGTCTCACGTTTCCAGCCCTAAATTCAGTATAGGGACTGTTCCAGTAGGTTTTCAAGATGAAGTCATTCACCTTGTTTGGTGGGGACGGAGGTGAGAGGGGTCAATGAGGCCATTCTCCACCATTCACTTTCATTATTTCATCAGCAAGCAAAATCCCATCTCTTCAACAATCCAATGATCATGCAACAAAACATTCGCTACAGCCATGATGAACACACAGTGAGAACCCATCAGATATATCTGCTGTAATTTACTATGAAGTCATATTTATGGTGAGTTCGCTCAGCCCTATCACAGCCGTGATCGATGACTGTAAGATCATGATTTTGATCAAGCATTGGTTTCCAAGACTCTTCATTTTAGTAGCTAAAGTAAGAAGCACATATGATTGCATTTAGGGTAGTTTGCTTTACCAAACGCGAATACTTTGCACAATATTTAGTAGTGTGCTATAAAGTCCAACAATTTAAACCGAGACATATACAGCTTGTTAATAGGCATCAACTTGCACCAAACTGATCTTAATTCCCGTGGAAGGACTATGCATGGACACATTATTTCAATAGTGCTATCCACTAAGTTTAAAAAGCAGTGGAACTGCTCAGTGTGCCCAAACAGCAGAGAACCTCTCAATATCTGACAGATTGAGGTCTTCACTCGTCTCGTTTTCCGACATAAGTTTGCTGGCTCATCACCTAAAAATCTTGTTACTCGCACAGACACAAGTTTCGGTTTATGCACTGCTGCAGGCCTCTTACCAGCCACGTACATCATTCAAACGGCAAGGATCTCCAGGCCACTGGAACATTCATCTGTCACACGGCGCGCAGTCAGCCAATGAGAATCATTTCTGTCAGCAAAAATGTCATGTTTTCTAAATTAAAGATATGTTCCTCTTCTGTCTTCTTCACTGTTCTCTGCACATACAGTATAAAGTATATACATATACTTTTCAAAAATACAACTGTAGTATGCACCAATAAGGATTTTACAATTTTCTTCTGATATTTTCATACATTTACACACATACATAGCCTGTGTTATTTGAGAGGCTTTGTGCCCTAAAGGTTCTCTGTATGGTCACTCATAAAACAAACACTACTGTGAGCTCAGCTACCCCACTTCTTTTTTATTTCACTGTCAGTGGCCTCTTATTTCAGGTGAGAAAAAAAACAAAGAGGGTGGCCAATACCTGAGTGTTCCATTCCCAACTCTCACAATTAAAAATAATTCATAAGCAAACTCAACTCAATTTATCTAAATTTCAACATTTTGATAAATTGTAACAATTATGATATCCACCTTAGATACAGGAAATAAGCATGTCTGTGTTTACAAACGAGTGTCCCGGCAACGTGAAAGCCTTCCCACGGGAGGCCACGGGATTGAGTGAATAATCTTTCACAGTAATCCCCCAAGTATCTGCCTCTGGACCGAGTGGGTAAACAAACAGATGGGTAAAAGGCAGCAAGGCACACCATGCAAGAACATGGCCGTGGTTCTGACTCCCTTCTTGTCATTATGAATGAAGCACAGCGGCTGTGCTGGGGCCTCACATGCGGCCGGACCAGCGGAGGCGTTAGGTCTCGGTGGAGAGACGCACTCCATGGTCTGGAACTGACACTGGCAGCCGTTACCCGCCCGCATGGGGCAGGAGCAGCCCCTCCGGTGAAACACCGGCACAGCACGGCTGACAGACAGGCCAGGGGAGGACTGCCGGCGTGTGTGCGAGAAGATAGCGAGGGCGTCCCCCGGCCTTTTCACTGAGACTGAAAAGATAGAGGTGTCGGTCATGATTGAAACGTAGCAGATTAAATGATTGCAGCCTCTTGAAATATGGTTATTAGAGCAGTGTTGACTGCAGCCATTTTTTGAGAGTATAGCAGGGTAAGAGTAACTCTCCTTAATGTTGTTGCTTTGATAACAATAACACTTTCACAGCAATGTATTAGCATGGAAACGCTAACACTCTCAGTGCTCATGAAATCGTGGCTAGCTCTGCTTGGTGTTGTAACAGTAAAACTCATTGTAAGGTTAACAGTAGTACTACAATGCTGCATTAATGCTAGACCTCTGTCATATGATGATTTCCAAGGAGGGAGGGGCAAAACAGGAAAGCCCAAAGTAATCAGGCTGCTGTGGAATGGTAAGTCCTGTTGATTCGCTGGCCTGGAGAGTAGGCTTGGAGAGTCCTGCTCGAAAGACCTGCTGCTAGTACACTGAATGCTGTACTGAGCACAGGAGGTGGATTCGCGCAGGCAGTGGGATGACCGTGATTACCCATACTGCATAGCTCCCACGGGAAGTGAACTGAATGATTGCCCACTGCGCATAGCCCACACAGGAAATGGTCTGATAAACGAATTCCAGACGGAGAGCATGGGGTTTTAATGAAAGAAATGTGTCTGGGCCTTTTAAGAAGAAGACTCTACTCTATTTCAATGTGAGTTAGGAACACAGGACAAAGGTTTATGGAAGGATTAAGCAGGTAAGGAACAATGAAATGGAAACACCAACATAAAAGTTACTTAAGAGGGCGACGGGCCAGTTTGTGATGAAACTTGGCTACTCTTTCCCCTGGATGAAATTTGTAGTCGACTAGTCTGTGGTTGCCTGCCCTATTTTGCCTGGCACTTTGAATTATTGCATGACCATCATAGTCCTAGAATATGCACCTCCACCCACACAAGCACTTTCCCTGAGAGTGCCATCTGCATCACAACTCATGACTCATGACCCATCACCTAAGCTGAGTTCTCTTGATCTACATCTCTCTTTCAAAGAGGTCTCCTGTTGCAGCCATGAGAGCCACACATAGGCCATATATACCAGGCCTGTCCAGAGTTTTGGTCGTTGAAAGTTTGGATATCATTTGTTTGTTTTACTGGATGAGCCACAACTGTGTGATAGCCTCGATTGCACATATACCGTCACCCCTCATTCAGGCAGGTATTTCCTTCTCAATATCTGTACATAAAATTCACATTTGCTTAATTGTAGCCTCACAAATTGGACAGTTAGCGTCAGGAATAAGTGCAGCACTTTGGAGGTGAATTGCATGTCATTTTCACTGTAATGGCTGCCTGCAGAAAGAGCTGCCGGATCTGACAGTTACCTGAGCAAGTGAGCAGTTAGTGAACGGGGCTGTGGTCATGAGATGCCCCGCCAACCGAAACTGACATATTAAAGGTAAAAGGTGGACTGACTACAAAGGTAAACCAGCATTACTACAGCCCCGGAAAGCGACCGCGGGGGTGGATACGAGACATTTCGGGGAGGAGGAAGGCGCAACGGGCCGGACGGCCTGCTCGTTCTCGCAGGAGGAGTCCCGTGGTGATGTCAGTCCTCCAGGTGGGTAATCTGCACAGTAATGAGATCAATTCCCCATTTAACGGCCACGCGCTCCGCTCGCACGGTCACCGTAATCAAATTACTGCAAAGCCCTCTTTGTTTCTCAACCCCCCCCCCCCCCCCCCTCCTACAGCACATTGCAGGAGGCTGAGTAAACGAACAAACAGAAACATAAAACAGACAAAGTCTCAACGCAAGCAATTTACTCATGGAGCCTTCACTGCAGCAGCTCCTAATAGTCAAGTCTGAATGCACATTATCAGAGCGCTTACACTGAACTTTGTGCATTCCTCTGAAATAAGTATTATTTTGCTTTAATATTGCTATTCGCATTTATTTCCCACATCAGTAGGACGGAAAATGAGAACAGAACAAATAGAGGGCTTGTTAAAAACCTGGTGAAAACACAGTTTAGCCCACGAGCGCAAGCTAACTACACAAGCACGTATTCATGGGGCTAGTCAGTGGAAAGACTTCTTAAAAGGCTGTTATGCTCGAAAGATCTTGCCTGTTTTATTCCAGAGAAGTCCTTAACTGCCCTCAAGTCATTAAACCCCAAACTCCCTACTCCCGCACAGAAGTCAAGAATGCGATGATGTGGGGTTTTTTAGATTCACTCTGGTAATTGTCGGGAGGTGAGCGGGGCGGGGCGGGGTCTTTAAGTGACGAGCTGGCAGCAGTGACACTGAAGCCACAGTGTGTAAGGACACAGTCAGGAAATCAGCTCTTCCGCACAGGCTGTGAGAAACAGGAGGCGGCCGAATCAGACTAGATTAGAATGAGCCCTGATCCTAATGAGGGAGGCGGGGGGGGGGGGGGGACTGCACTTACCCACTTCTGCTCCAGGAGATAATAAATAGAGGAATCAAAGCTATCATGTTCAGCCTTTACTTCAAATCAGCAGTCCTGCAATTTCTAAAAGCAGTGTAAAAATAATATAATATAATCATGTTTCATGATTCTCACAGCCTTCGTCAAGGAATAAAGGTCAAAAATGTACAGCAAAATGATGTCTGTTAGTACTTCTTCTTCCAATAATCAAAAACCTACAACAAAACCCCTCAGACACTCCACATTCATCCAATGACACATCTCAATACAAAGAGGTGACATTTTATAATGTGTGAAAGTTGCGCATTTGCATTATAATTCATAATAATGTTAGTTTACTGTGAACTACCAAGGCAAATGCCCCCCAGAGAACACCCTAGTCACAACACAAAAGATACATAGATGAGAAACAAGTCTGCTTCATCTCCCAGCAGTCAAAACATTCCACTCCATGTTCAAATACACACTTTCTCTTTTGTTTCCATTGAATGATTTAGACCCTTTTCTGTCTGTCAGTCTGAGTATGGTGCCCACGTCCCAGACAGCTAACGTCACTGCGAATTTCCTTGAGTGCGAGAACAGGGTGCGCGACAGGCTTACTGTGGGCGTGCGGCCATCCAACCACTCTCATTCTGAAGCACTATGTCATCAACCTGCTCTGTTGACTCAGCCAATTAAAAACTCCATGAACCAAAAAAAAAAAAAAAAACCACAAAAAAAAAACAAAGGAATCATCAAATTACCTAAAAATTCTCTTTCCTGAAATGATTGTCATTTATATAGCGCCTTTATCCAAAGCACTGTACAATTGATGCTTCTCACTCACCCATTCATACATACGCTCACACACCAACGGCGATTGGCTGCCATGCAAGGCACTGACCAGCTCGTCAGGAGCATTTGGGGGTTAGGTGTCGTCACACCCAGGGCGGGATCGAACCGGCAACCCTCCAACTGCCGGGCGACTGCTCTTACTGCCTGAGCCAATGTCGCCCCATGTTCATACTGAAATACTTGTCAGGTACCAGGGCTTTACGCTTGCATGGATGTAAAGCATATGACTTGATGATGCTTTCAATAAATAAATGAATGTTTGCTTGGCGTAGGAAAGCCGGGCAGCAGGTACATCCAGGTCTGCGCTGCGATCCGAGGGCTCTGTGACTCTGTGGCCAATCAATGCCCTTTCCTCACCCCCGCCCTCTACAACAGGAAAGAAACGGCAGGCGGAGATCACCACTGATTGTGTCTTTGTCCCCTAATTGCACCTTACAGGCCCAATTAAGCCCTGCCACCGATGATTGAGTGCTAGGGAGGAGAGATAGTGATGTCATCCAGGGGCACCGGGGTGGTGTGTGCGATCGCCGGGGAAACGCTGTACGCCAGGTACATTTTCAGACGCAGTTACCCACACAGAGGGGACAAGAGCAGCAATTCTGTTCATTTAATGGTGAGACCTGCAAGAATTGGGGGGAAAACAGCTACTGAACCGACTGCTGAGATTCTTAAATACCAGGATGCACTCCTGCAAATAGATATGAGATTCTATGCATGTACATACCTACGATTAAAATTCTGTCCTTGCCATCTAATGATCAACTACCTGCAAAAACTCATCAAATTCACAGCCTGAGGCTAAAAACAGAAGTCACAGAGAGAGGTCTTGTCATTTCCATCAATTCGTCCACGCATTCATACTAAATGCAATAAAGCCATCTAGCAGAGTAAGAATTCTGGCTAGCAGAGGCATTTCTCGCCTATTTTAAGTTACATCTTTATTATCTCTTCTAATCTTCTCTTTTTGTCTGCTCCTCCTTCCATCGCTCTCCTGTACTATCTCTGCCCCTCATCTCTCTGCATGGGAAGGGCGTTCGACAGCAGCCAGAACGGCGGTAAATGAATTGCTGCCGTCTTCATTTGCAGAATAAATTGGCTCATTCCATCGCGGCGGTCTCTCTGGCGCAGGGCGCTCCGGGGTCCCTGCGACGGGCGCTGTGTCTGCCAGACGAGATGAGACGCTAAATATTGGTTCTGCCGCTTCTGCTCCTGGCAGCCATCACCTTGACAACAGAGGACTAAGTAAGAAGGCTTTTCAGTTACCCTGTGTACCTGTGGCATGATTACACACCGCAAACAAAGGCTCTAACTTAAGCGTAAAGTCTCCCTGAAGAACAACGGAAAACTACTGCAGAGGTAGTGAAGACATGCGTGAGGCCAGGCTGAAGAAGTGAAACGCTATTTTGAAGGTGGCACAGGTGTAAAACGGTTCTTCATTAACATAACATAACATTAAATACATGTAACGCGAGAACAGGCCATTCAGCCCTTTTCCTACCCCTAAGTGTACCAACTAAAATGGTTGAGGTAGATACATATCTGAGCCAAATAGCTAGCTACCATGCACCAGCACCACTATAAGTTAAGAAATAAATTATGAGTATCCAATCCATGTAAATGTAATCTCTGAGACCCCCCCCCCCTCCAACTTAACCCCCAGGGCAGGGGATAGGAGCTCCTTCAATGTAATTCTTGTATCTTGCTCTGCTAATTATTACCATTCATAGCATGGGTATAGACTTGCCTTATTTCTTATTTACTCATCAAGTACGTACAGCATATAGTACATAGAGCCTGACAGTTAATAACTGTTTAGTTGACTGTATATATTTTTGTATAGTTTATTATAAGTTTAGAGCACTGGTTGCGGGTATGTGCAGCAGGGGTTGCTGAATGGAAGCGGGTGTTTGGTGACCTGGCAGCGACAGGCAGCTCGGCTCTCTTTAGCTGACACTGCAGAATGCGCACTGCTGTGGGCATCAATCTGTCAGCGACACACCTCTCAACCAATAAAAGAAAGGATCCAAAAATGTAAATTCTACAGCCCATTTTGACACCCTCTCCTGACTCTCTGTTGGGTCCCATCAGAAGGCAGACCGAGAGACACACACACACACACACACACACACACACACACACACACACACACACACACACACACACATACATATACACACACACACACACACACACACACACACACACACACACACACCCACACACCCCCCCCCCCCCCCCCCCCCCCACAGAGGTGATGCTCAAACCGTTTTCCACCAGAACACAATGTGACAGGAGAGAGATTGTTCAAACAGCTTATATTCTGGCATTGCTTTTTTTCACCATCAAACTCCATCAAACCATGACCAACTGTTCTGAAATTTTGTTTGAAGCAAGCAAGTCACTTAGTCACAACGGGACCATCTACTGTTATTTATAACAGAAAGGGTTGAGCTCACACAGCACAAACATGCAGACTAGTTGCATAGCAGCCAACGCATCCAAAACACACATTCAAACCGCGTATACTGGCACACACACAAACACACACACACACACACACACACACAGATAAATGTAAAGCAAACACATATATAATCTTATACACAGCTCCCCTTATTACCCAACACTGCAGACACAACAGTTTTGTGTTACTCTGTAGCAGGCAGTGAAAGTGACTCTGTTGAGCAGCGTTGCTGTTTCCACTTATTGCCTTGCACAGCAGCAATCGGCCACACCAGATAGAGCCTGGAACATTCCAGAATTTCCAAATAACTTCACTTATTTTTAGAACTGAAATCTTCCCGCTTTTAAGAATAAACCCTCTGTGCTCTCCAGATAGCCTGGAGCTACCTTCCTGCTTCACAACCAAGCCAAGAGAACCACTTCAGACAGAATTTCTATTTAAGGCAAATCAATATTCAACCAAATTAACAACAACAAAATATGCAAGAACATTCCCCAAACACAGTACTTTGTTTTGATAGTGCAGTTTGCATAAAGTGAACGATTTCCTCCATTTCACTGCCCCTTGATGAGGTCACAGGGTGATAGTCAAAAGGTCAAAGAGTAGATTAGAATCATAGACCATAGGCACATAGGAGGCAGGAAGCCAACCAGGGTTGGAAATTAACTCTTTTTTTTCCCCCACAAGGCTTTTTTTTTTTTTTGCATATTGTGGGCACTGACATGTTATGGTGAAAAAGGATTAAACATCCCTATCGTCAATCAAAAATCCAACTCAATGGCATCCAAACACATCCACAACTAACATTATGTAATTAAATCACTCAATTGTCATTTACAAACTTCACACACTTTTTATAATTTCAATGAATGATGTGAGAATAGTTTTCCTGGTTGCAAAAAGAGAGTGTTTTTGTTCATGGTTCATTACTTTTTTATTTTTAGTAAATAGTAATCGAAACAAAGGTAATTTAAAAATATTTTCGTAAAAACCAGAAAAGAACTTGGTATGAGTGCAGTTTGCCAAACTAAACTACATTTCTGACTAATACATTAATGCTACAGTATGATCACAAACCAAATCTCAATGCTCATGTGCCAAGTGGTTCCCTTCCATCGATTGCTTACTTCCGAAGAGGAAAGCAAATCGGGTAATACAATGGAAATAATCACCCTAACTTTGTTCCTATTCGAGCAGACATGGTAACGTTAATTGCTTAAGTTAACCATTGTGCTTTTATCACTTTTAGCTACAATTTAGATGCTATGCCTCTACAACATTTCATTTTAGTTAGAAAATTTCATGTCGACCATTCCAAAGAGCAGCAGCTACTGCTTGGAACCGAGCTAGCTACCCAACATTCGTTAATTACTAAAAGTATGGTAACATTGATAGGGTAACAATGATAATCAAAGTATCTCAGGGATTGCTAATCATGTCTTTCACTCCTTATTGTAGTACGGTAATATTCTATTCTTTACTTTTGGTAAGGTAATGTTAATTCCTCCAGACATTTCTCTGACATGAAATAAAACAATAAATGGATTGTTTTATTTCTGGCAGTCGGAGCAATTCTTGCCCCCTATAACTGATTTTGGAGAGCACATACTCCATATGAGGTCATTTTTGCCCTGAGGCCCCGTTAATTTCAAACCCAACCAACAGCCAGGACCAGAAGCATACATTCCTCACGGCTGCCGGTGGGGAGGCTGACTCTGCTGTTATTGAATGGATATCCCCCAACTCCCTGCTCTGCTGGAGAGAGAGCGACAGAGTGAGGGGAGAGAGACACAGAGTCACAGAGCGAGAGAGAGAGAGCAAGAGACAGTGGGAGAGCGCACACAAAAGAGAGCAAGAGAGACAGAGAGATAAAGTGAGACAGCAAGAGAGAGAGAGATGGTATTCTACTGCTATAAGTGAGGTACTTGCCTGAGACAAGACTATGGGAATGGATCGCATGGATTCTGTGGATTAGTCTCGTTGACAGGCAACACAAACCCTGGGAAATCAGTGCATTTGGGTCTGTGGCCTCTGGGTGGCTACTGTATTTCTGTTTAATAACTCACATTTTCACATTAAAATTCAATTTGAAAACAGGGGGGCATGGTGTTTTCCTGTGGGTATTTGTGTTTGTGTATGTGTACGTGCATATGAGTTTGCATGCACATATACTGTATGTATATGTATATGTGTGTATGTGTGTGTGTATGTACATGTGTGCGTGTGTACGTGTCTGTGTGTGTGCGTGTATGTGTGTGCATGTGTGTGTGCGTATGTACGTGTGTGTGTATATGTGAGTGTGAGTGTATGTACATGTGTGCGTATGTGTGTGTGTGTGTTTGTGTGTGTGCGTGTGTGTGTATGTGTGAGTGTGTGTATGTGTGTGTGCATGTGTATATGTGTGTGTAGGTCACCCTGGCTTGGCTTGGGATGGCTGTTGTTCTGGGATGCGCAGGTGAAGTGGGGTGACAGGAGCGGACATGCCACCCAGGGCAGCTCATAGCCACGCAGATAAAGTGGGCTGTCCTAAATCCACCCAGAGCTCACTGCTCACCAAATCCAGGACAGAGTTCATCCAGTGCTAAACTGAGAGCCCAGCAGCCTCTACTGCAGCACAGAAAGGAATCACAGTTCCTAAACAGCTCGTCCATGACATCAACAGTCTGCAGAACACACCTCATCAGTCTTCAACTGATAACGTTCAGCACTGAAAGGACAGCTAAGGCCATAAGGGGTGGGGCTAGCTTGTGCTGTCCATCACTGACTGGCGTGAACCAATCACGCTCTCTGGATTCCTCTCGCTGGGGCTGTGCGAATAATGGTTTTGCAACACAGTTTGAATGAGGTTAAGCAGCTCCTGTCACTACAGGGGGTAATGGATCTGCATTATCCCTCACTAGCATTTCACAATTTTAAACTGAATAAGAAGACTCTTTTTTTAATTTAATGTGAAAGCTGCAAACAACTATTTTGTAACAGTAAAGAAGGAAAGATGAGGCACACTGCAAGCTAGCCAGACTAGCAATCAGCCACTTGAAGACACAGCCAAAAATCACAACTTCAAACACCAAATACAACAATACACTATCAAAAATACCAACCTAGCACATGCACAGACAGACAACATATGCCCCCTGCCCTGAGACAGAAAACGTGCCCTTTTGGCTGCAGCAATAACACTTGATAATCTACAGAATTCCCAGTGTTTGATTAAAATTAGTTTCCAAATTGAAAACTGAACAATCTTGGTTTCCATTCATTAAACTAGTTTAAGCAATTCAAGACAGGAACTTCACCAGTGTATAATAGCAGTCAACAGAACATCCTTTTTGGTCTCATTTTAGTTGTATTGATATTTGGACCCAAAGGAGTAACAATCAACAATAAAAACATTTTTTTATCTGACCCAGCTCAGAGAGCAGCATCAATCGCCCTTGTTACACTGCATGTGGATAGGCACACAGATCACCAAAGGCGAACTCTAAACTGTACGCATCGTTTCTTCCATGCAAACAATGCTGCTGTTCCCAGACACTCTGAAGCTGATGCTTTTATTTTTAACCACCGACAGCCTTGTTTTCTGTGTCTTTCTCCAGAGTTGTGGTGAAAGGAACAGAACAATAAGATGGCCTCAGTTATGGAACACAGGGAGAAGAAAAACAAACTGTGTTCTTCCAGCGGATGTTTTCTAGTTAGTCTCTGCCGCATGCTTCTCTCCCAAAAGATGTGCCATTAAAAAAAACACCAGGGCTGCTGTACCAGCAGCAACGATTCAATGTCCAGACCAGACTACGGCTGTGTGCTCACGAAGGCAGTGGTGATAGATGGTAGCTCTTCTCTTGAGGAATGTGGTTATGATTATGGTTGCTTATTGACCATCTCAGACACTAAAACACTTTGATTGATGTGAATTGGACCAATATTATTGGGAGAAAATGACAAATAACTGCACAACATTGCAGTGTTCGGAAGACCACAATGTCAGAGTGGAGCACTATTACCATGGCACTGTATGCTGAAATGGATTGTGTATGTGACTCGTACAATGTTTTTATGAAAACGGAAGGAATTTTACTTTACACACAAACAAAAACCGAAGCTGATCCGGAAGTATTTTTTTAGTTATTCGTCATGAAAGTTGCACTGCTCGGAACATGGTGAGCTAACTTGGTGTTCAGAACACGGTGAGTTTATGTTATATACAATATATGCCGTATCTGCACATGTGAGGTCTTCAGTACTAAATCAAATCATGTAATGTGTATACATGTGCATGCTGGGATAGATTTAATATTTATCTAGAAACACAGAGACTGACATACACACTTGCACACACACAAACAGACATAGTCCTCACGCCTCCAGGACCTCCCGCTTCACCCCTCCTTACGAGCAGCCCTCCCAGCGCCCCCCGCTGTTCAGCCCAATTTCAGTCCGGTGCAACAGCAGCCCTGCCCACGTGAAGTCCTTCACCCACGCTTGACATGACCGATGCAGATCTCTTCATTTAGCAGATTAACTCCATTAATCTCGCTCAGCCCGGGGATGACGGGCTGCTGCGGGCCCACGTGGCGAGGGCGGCCCCGGGGCCTGGGCACAGACGGGCGCACAGCGTGAGCTGTGCTGTCAGCCGCCACCTCCACACCTCTCTGACTGGGGACTCCCGGGTCAGATTCCAAACCCTTTCAACGGTAGGTTCTTTGGAATGTCTTTTCAAAATTCAAAGTCAGTGTTCTAGACCTCCACTGCTTTCAATCCCCAGTAGTGATTTGTTACATCAGCATTAGAATGTTCAGTTAAGAACATTCTAATCACATAGAGTGCAGTCCGTATGTATTTGGACAGTGGTACAATTGTACTGTATGCACTGCACTGCACGGTATGAGATTTTACACCGTAAAGGGTTAACAGACAATGCCCACAGCCTTCAGCTCAACTCATGCAAAGTAGCCGGACAATCTTGTAGCCTAGATTCTGCATATGGAATGAAGCAGGAAATCCTGAACAATCCTGTTCCTTGACTGACCAGATGCTAACACAGAGAAATGTTAGGGACGCTGTGTTGTAGGATGTGCGACATTTCCCACGGATGAGATTTTAAAGCACCATTCTGACCCGCTCTAGTCATCCGAGATCCCTTCGCAAACAGTAGCAGTGCTGCCCGGTGTTCAAGCCCCAAGTCTCAATCTGTCACTCTTAATCTGGCAATGTAATAATGCCCCAGTCTCTCTGGCTAATTATACCCTCTCTGTCAGTACCAAGCTGTGGTGAGAATTCTGATGCAAAACTGCTTGGAGTTATCCAAGAGGGTTCTGCACATTGGTGGCGGTCGAGGCACACTGCCCCACTCACTGAAACTGTGGACATGCCTGGATGAATGGCCCAATCTAAATGCAAATCCTTATCGTCACTCAAGAATGTGGCCACACAGATCCAATGCTTTCTCCCATTTTCACTCCAACTGCTAGAATAAGTATGTGTACAATCGTGTACCATGAGCATAAACAGGAAGCGTAGCTTAGTGGATAAGGAACTCTTGAGTGCGGCATTTAACGGTTTCCATGAACATCCTGTTATATAAATGGATATAAGCTATCGTGCATGATGTAGATATAGCTAATGTACCATGACACAGTTTGCATCATGACTGTTCATTTAGTCATGGCTGGTTTGTTGGTTACATTGCTTGGTTCTCATTCCAGGTCATGGTTCCTCAGTCTTGGGGGGGGGGGGGGGGGAGGTTGGGGCTACATTCCAAAAGCTAGTGATGGACTCACTCAGAACTTAGGACAGCTCCGTAACAGCTACGGGCACAGCCCAAATTTGGAACCAACCTGACAGCATTCTGGTGACATTAATAGTTCTCTTTCCAACACTCCACACTGCCAGTGAAACAGCTGACACACACTCGTCCCACAGAGGAAACCCGCCAAGCGGCCACAACTGGAGAAATGCTGACAGTATTCCTCCCGACATACAGGAATTATCCAAAGAAACTGCAAAGTTCCTAGACATAAAGAAGGTTACCACCCTGAATTGAATCTGCAATTGACTGGAGATTGGAGACACAGTTTCCCCAAGAATTCTACAAGCCTGTATTTGTTTCTGTGCCTTAAAAAGCACTCCCTTCACCATTAACCGAGGCTAGCTTCAGCTGATAGTGACGGATGTCCCAGCAGTGTGCCATTAAATGTCCCATCAACTGCCCCAAAGACATGCTGTAGGCTTTCATATTTTTTGTAAACTCCATTGCAGGAGGCAATGTTTGTGAAAAATAACCCCAAGGGGGTTAGCACAAGCACAGGAGAAATTACAAACGATGTTCTGCCATATTCAGGTTTGTATCCACTTTTGACGCGCACCTCGGTGTCATTACATTATCAAAGAAATTGTAAGCACACCATAATAAGCAAGTCATTCTACTTAACATCAAAAGATGCAAAAAATAAAATGAAATAAAATAAACCAGAGGAAGTCTGCGTTCAAAAACGTGAGGTTGAGGTACGAGGGATGACAAAGGAGAAGGAATATCACGCAGCTAACAACCTCTTGAAAGAGCTTTATGTCCAGCTTTGATCGCTGAAGGATTTCTCACTCACCTCAGAAGGAGTTCTTTCGGAAGCTTCTTATTAATGGGTGCTTCATCGCTGTTTGAGAAGACCTGCCAAACGGCAAAGGAGGAAAACAATGATTAACACCACACAAGAGGGAAGACAAACATGGCACTTCACAAACATCACAGCAGTGCCTTTTACCGTCTGAGATTTGCGGAGACATCCTTACGGCTTTCCTCCGAGGTCCCTATGTCGGGACGGTTGGTCTTAAATGCTCCTATTCGATTCCACAATTAGAAGAATTGTAGAAATTTTGATATTGACTGCTCATTTGGGCTCAGGATGGACTTACTGTGCATATAAGAGTAAGGCACTACATACTGATTATCCTGTCACGGCTATCACCTGGGCCGGGTTGTGATGCTGGAACATTCTCTTAATGTAGACAGCACTACAGCATGGGGGGATGGGGGGGGGGGTACTGAGGCTTTGAAGCCAGCCTCTTTTATCAGGAAAAACAATGCAGTGTGCTCCAAAGCCATGCAACATCAGAGCAGCCAGATCAAACGGACCAACACCAAGCATCACTCTCACACCACCATCTTCCATCTTCCCCCCGAAACAGCAGCCGAGCCGCAGGCCGCCCCCACCCCTTCTCATTATCGCCACACATTACACAACATTATTTATTTAAATCCCATATCCAGGGCAACAATCCGCATCGTTTGTTCAAGTATAATGTTCTGAAACCCATTTGAAGCACAATTTGTATTTTATGACAGCGAATGAGGTTACTATTTTGGTTCCATGTTTCTTCCATGCGGGCAGCATAATGCAGAGCTGAAGACTGCTCAGGGGAGCAGTGGAAAGTCCGCCAATAGGATTAAACCCCTGTCACCTCTGGTGTACAGCCAGTTCTGACCTGTATACCAGATCCCTTGATCCCCGTAGCAACGCACGAGGTGAGCAGAACACCACAGAGTTGCCTCAACGTGCCACACAGGTCAGAGGAGCCCAAAGCTTCCAGACCCCATCAATTAAAATGACCAATAAATCGACTGGAGAGGGAGAGGGGTACGTGTGAAGTCACTCCTGCCGGAGATGCTTATGCACACTCAAACTGATACACAAACAGGCATGGGAAACACACACACACACACACAAACACTCAGATGCACATATTGCCCCATGTTCTGTCTATGGAGTGAAATATCAACTGTCAAAAATACCAAAATATGAATCGAGTACATTAGCCACTAGCATACGCTGTTCAGACCTCAGACTCATTCCTCATTCCTCATTCTCTCACATCTAATAATATAGCGAAATAATAAAATTCCCTCTCTCTCTGTGTCTGTTGCTATCCCTCTCCCTCCCACTCTCTCTCACACTATTTATTTGTGACCATAACCCCCTACATCTCCAGGGACACAGGACACTACAGCAGATATGATGAGCCAAAATGGCTGACATGGTCAGGAACCACGGTAAACTCATAATCTAGTCAAATCTTTTTCTTTCCTATTCCACACAAAGTTCACAAGAAGTCACCTTCCTGTTTGCACCGTCTTGGTAAAACAACTTCCTTGAGAGAGCCACAGTGTATTCATATTTCATGCGATTCCTCACTGTGCCATCCCTCAAGTGGTCTCAGCACACCTGGAAACCGCACATCAACATGGGCCCATGAAGATGAGACATTCTTATCAACAAAGGCTTCTTCACAACCAACTTACTGGAGAGCAACATGTTTTAGCCCCTCACTCGACTGATATCAAGGACACTCGCTCCAGAACCAAAGCGCTCCAGTCCAGCAACCCTCTGTCAAACCAAAGAGGTCTGCTATGAATCCTCTCCCAGCTCACAGCATTCTCTCTGACATGTTTACTTTAAGCATGGCTAACTGCACGATCGGCATTTGTTTTATTGATCTACTTTCCACCAGAGTGGCTTGGAGGGTCTGGACCAAATTGATTTCTCGACGGGAAAACGTGTAAAATCAGGGCTGACAATTCTGCTGGTTGTGACTAGCGACACAGCGAGAGTTCCAACGCTGTGAGTTACAGTCCCTTTCTGGCATCCTCCTAATAACCTTCTCATTGACAACAAACGACAGTCAAAAAGGCAAGTAAAGTAGTTCTTCTTTTCGCTCAGCTGCTCCTAGGGGGTTTCCAAACAAGAGTGAAAACAGCATGAAAACAGTGTAAGACAAAGGTCAGCTAACGAAAGTTCAGGCTATAATTCCACTTCTGAAGTTACACAAACACAGTCGGTCCTTATCTTGGCTGCAGTCTTCCGCACCACCAAACCTCAAAACACTATCCAGGCCAACAACTTCATATCTGTGTTTACGTAGACATGCATATATGAATATGTAGTATAACAAGGAGTTCTACATATTTTTAATTCAACCCTTGTTTTCTGCATGGCACAAGAAGTTGAGGTCTCAATATGATGATGACAATTACATAATTATAGACATACATCCATATAGACTCATCAGGATATATCCATGGTGGGGCGACAATGTATATTGAAAGACTTGAATTTGCTCCCTGCTGGCAAACTGTCAAGGCAATATCACACCTTTATTTTTAGTTTTATGTTCTGTAAAGCACTTGTGATGTATCCAGTGTACAAAAGGCACTGCAGAAATAAAGTTATTACGAAGTCATTACCATTCATTAGAGTTAGGCAGAAACTTAAAATACAATTAGGGCACTTGCCATGCACATAATAAAAAAACTATCATCAATTGAAAGGACAGGATAAAGGAGAGCCTGCGATCGCACTGCCCACCCGTACGCTCGCTGATTCCTGGCGGCCCGGTATGCCGCAGGGTTCGTGCGAGGTGAGCAGCGTGGATGCTCCATCACACTGCTGCTTCTTGCCAGGAAACACTGACAGATGTGTGTGTCACGTGGGCGTGAACTGTCAGGCCTACAAGTGAGCCTGTTATTTTGGGCAAAGTAAGGAGCTTCGCAGGGGGCCGCAGCGTTCTCTCCGTAACACCGCGCAGTAAATGCACCAGTGATGAACCCTACCGGTGGCCCCTATCTGCCCTGTACTGTTGTCACAACGCTCTCATATCTTTAGCGCTTTTATTTAGACGTGCACGTACGTAATACAGGGAAACGGGTGTAACCAGCCACCTCATTTTCACTCTGAAGTGGTGAAGTCATTGTACAGGAGGCCCTCCAGCATTTCCACAGTTGACTCAAGACTGCAGCCACCTAAGTGATCACATCATCACATTTACCAGCAGCCAGAGGGGGTGCTGGAGAGCACAAGGGGTAACATTAGTAGACAAGGGCAATCCCCGTAACTGCTGCCTTCCCTCCCTTCTTGAGAGACGTAGCAGCTGTTTCTGCCTGGCTGCAATTGGCGACTACAGGGTTGACATCTGCAAGGGCACATCCACAACATGGTGAAGTGTCTTCGCCACCCAGGAGCCATTTAGCTAGCTATTTAACTGACGTTACTCATGCTTGTATTTAGCTAAACCATAGTGGAAATGCTAGCCACTGCTGCTAACACCAGTGGATTTCAGTCCGCTCTAGCCTCACCAACACATCAATTCATTGTCACTTTTATTTCTATCAGACATCTCAAGACTGAAAGTCTGCAAGTCTTTTGGATTTAGGTATGAGCTCCCTGCCCAGCAGAGGAAATAATCTGGTAGAATCTCCCGGAAATATAAGTACTAGTACTGTGCAGAATTATTTCTCAAATGTACTATTTGTGTATCAGTATATATACTTGTGGAAATACGGAAGTCACTCGATTGTATTGCGCACTGACTTCTTAGCATATAATCACATTATTAAACCAGTCATCATCTAGAGACACAGGAAACAATGACCTGTTTTAACTGTTCAGAACCTGCAGAGTGAACAGTAGCTAGTGGAAGATACACATAGGCACAAACTGCAAACTAGACAGCCTATACAATACAGCAATTAGTCCCAGGAGTGCACAGCCCCAGTTTTTTTTAGCCTCAGATGTGAAAATGATAAATTATGTGCAGTCTCAGCCTTGGCATTAAGACTCTGGGAGAGCGGAGAAACACAGAATACATGTTTGCACTGTGGTTTAACAGAATGGTTACTGCTTGCAGCCAGGCCCTTATATTTCCCCATGATGCAGACTAAGGAAATTTCCTCTGAAGTTTCAGTGCCTATGGGCCAGAGACTCGCCATTAAAGTGACATCGACCGCAGAATTAAATACTTTATTCTTCTGGGGAAAGTAGGATACAAGATAAGCCGGCTACAGATAAAACAGATTTAGTCTTTAAGACCTCACACCCTACTGGATGTGCCACGCACACTAATATGGTAAATGCAGAGAGTAACAGCAAGGTGTATCTATTCCTATATATGTTTACTTGGCTTAAAGTTACAAAACGTAAGATTTTTGAGTTAAAACATTGTTACAAGACCATCCCTTCCTATCATTGAAAAAGGCTCACTGACATGTTGACTCACCCTCTGCCTGTGTTTATGGTCCTTAAATTCAGGCTTCAAAGTATACAGTTGACAGACACTCTGTACCAAAACATTGTATAGCTGTAATTGCCACAGCCAAAGGCATGGGGGGGGGGGGGTTCAACAGCAGCGCATTCACAGAGAAGGGGGAGGGATAAGCAGTGTTGTGGTTTGAGGGTGTTTTGAGTCAGAAATTACCTGTTGTACCTTTAAACATAGTGCCTTGAAAGACTATCACAGCAAGAGACAGTAATGCATTCCCATAGACACAACTATGCAACACCATAGGTACATGCAAAACTGCAAAACTGGTAACCAAGTGACTGACAACATGAAAAAGGCATTTGTTTAAGCACACAGAGTGCCTGGCAGCTTTCCTTCATACAAACATACCAAGAAAGCAGAAAGTTCTGAGAACCAAAGGGAAATATGAATGAACAAATGCTGTTCAGATATGGACTTCTTTCATTTAATCTCCTTTCCTTAATTAGTCAGCAAAGGAACGAACGCTGCTTAGTGGACACAGAAGTAAATTGTTGGAGCTCTTACCCAGCTCATTATTCATCACTAAGAGTTGATTTGGCCCAGTTTCACCATGTGCTCTTCTGATATGAGCAGACTGGAAAGGCACCTTAATTACACCAAATGGCCTCTCTCTCTTTGGGCAAAGGTTCACAGAGCTCCTACACAAGGAACAACATTCATCCACCACGCCGATATTAAAGGGGTGAAACAATTCCAGCGTCACATTGAGATGGATCCGCTTCCTTTTTAAACCATAGCCCAAACCAAGAAAAACTAACAGAAAACTAAAACCCAAAGGCTCTTGGCTAAGCATATTTTGCCATATGGACATTATAGCTGCACTCCTAGGCAAGGGCAATAACCTCAGTTCCTTCAGTCATAATCCAGCTATAAATGGTTAATATGTAAAAAATCTCAGCAATGCAAGCAGGCCTGGATAAGGCCGTCTGATAAGCAAATAAATAATGTAAGACAAAGACAAAGGGAGTAAAGTGGCATGCCATTAAACTCCCAAGGGCATGAATGCTTGGATGGGTTCAGCATAAATATAGACTGAAGGCATCCGTGCTACAAAAACACTGCACTGCTTTAAGAGACAGGGGACTCTGAATTACAGAAGTAATCATGGAAGAGGTCAAATTCAGTGAGCAGTACTAAAAAGTAAAAATAAAGTATGTTTACAGTTTAGTCATTTGGCAAATGTCCATCCATCCATCCATTATCTTAACAGGGTCGCAGGGGGTCGCAGGGGGGCTGGAGCCTATCCCAGCATACATTAGGCGGAGGAAACCCACGCGAATACGGGGAGAACATGCAAACTCCACACAGAGAGGCCCCAGCCGATGGGGATTCAAACCAGGGACCTCCTTGCTGTGAGGTGGCAGTGCTACCCACTGCACCACCAGTGCCGCCCTATTTGGCAAATGAGTTACAAAAGCGCATGTAGCATGTGAAAAAAGAAAAAGTGGGCTCCAGAATTATTCGCTCAAATCCATCCGCAATTCAACAATCCACCTAAACCCCAAAGCAATAGGGTTCAATACTGCGCCCCCCCCCCCATCACCTATAAACCCAACCAAACAGGGTTTAACTGCCCCCCTCCACCGATACCCTGACCCAACAGGGTTCAACACTGCTCCCTCTCCCCTTTCCACAAACTGCACCTATACCCTGACAAGACAGCATGCAGGACACCAACTGTCTCAAGCGTTTAACTTCCTCATAGCTCCACACAGCCTTGTAAGGTACACACGTTGCGAGGTGAAGAAAAACACATCAACTCAAGAGTCTTTACATTATTTATTTGCTCAGCCAATGCCCTCATCCAGGGGCCCTGTGTAACGCACATTTTCTCTGTGACCTTTTGCACATCGAAGTGGAAATATTTACTGGAGCGATGCAGGCTGATCATCACACTGGATGGTTGATGAGCACATAACTCACAGAGGGGCCCAGAGGAAGTGTGGCAGGTGTGCTGGTCAGGACCCATAAAACCCCCTTCACCCCTCTCCCTGTAAGCCATGTTTCACCCCTGACAATAAAGCAACAAAGGCCCTGCTACAGTTCAGGGAACATTAGCGCACTGAGACCAGGGTACTGCACAGGACTGCATTCAGTGACACAGACGCCAGCACTTCAGCCGCAGACTGAACTGAGAGAACGAAACACTCTCACAAACGGCCTGCGCCTGCATTCGTGAAATTGAGCAGGGATCTCCACGCGCTAACGTTACATAGCCTCGTGCGCTAAAAGGCGAAGCTGCTCCTCGATGAGCGTGTTTACTCCATGATGCTTTTTTGGGTTCTGCGCGGTACGGTCACAGACTGGGTCTGAGCTAAGCCTTTCTGGTTCTGTTAGTTAAAGCAGCGCAGCCTGAACAGCAGCGGGAGCGTCTGTGTTAGCGGCAGACGGGGGACGTGAGAGAGTCTGTCTCTTAAATACAGCTCCTGCGACTGCCACCTCGCTGCAGCCTGACTGGCTGCTTCTGCGAGACTGAACGAGGCCGGGCCTCCAATCAGAGCCTGGGGTGGGCGGTGCCCGGGAGAGAGGGGCATCCGAGGGCAGACGCTGCGGGGCGACTGCGCAGCCCAGGCAGCCGTCAGACCGCGCCGCCATCGGCAGTCAGACGAGGTCGAGCGCCGGCGCTCCCACAGACGGGATCTCGTCTCCGTAACGCCACGCCTACTCTCCAGCGTCGCCCCGCGTCTAGACAGTCGCAGCAACCATCACCGAAGACCCCGTATGGCCTGGAGCAGAGTATTACCACCTCAGTGAATGCCCTCGTCTGGGGTTAACTCACTTACTCTACTCTCAGCTTTCCTCTGTGTTTTTCTGCTCGCAGGGCGATATCCTTAAACAAAAGGGCACGGTCTTCTGAGCACAAATCGGCTTGTGTAAATGAAACGTCTCGAAGACAAAGGAAGCTGACTGTTTTTCAGCGTTAATAAAAAGGCCACACGAGGCCGTCTTGCGTTTCTGTTCTGACGGAGGCCTCCTAGTCAGAACACACCAGCATCTGGTGGTGATTAATTAGTGCAAAAGAGTGAGGCCTGATTTTTTCTTCTCTCTCGCCAATGGAATGGCCAATCACATTCATCAGTGCTAACTGCCGCAGCCTCCACTGCGGATCATGGGGACAGAGCAGGCGAGCATGTCATCTCCTCTGAAGCATGCATTACATTACCTTACAATACATTACAATACATTACATCACCTTACATTACCTTACATTACATTACCTTAATGGCATTTGGCAGACGTTCTTATCCAGAGCGACGTACAGTTGATTAGACTAAGCAGGAGTCAATCCTCCCCTGGAGCGATGCAGGGTTAAGGGCCTTGCTGAAGGGCCCAACGGCTGTGCGGATCTTATTGTGGCTACACCGGGATTAGAACCGCCGACCTTGCGGGTCCCAGTCATTTACCTTAACCACTACGCTATAGGCCGTGCAGTGCATGTCAGCCTCCAACAGGCACGAGACAGAGGAACAGATTTCAAGTGCAGTATAACAGTGGACTTGCAGGTTCCCAATCGACCAGCAGGGGTCCACCCTCCCACCCCTGGGTGATGCTAAAGCAGAGCCAGTCGCATTCAGCACTGGTGCAGTGAAGACTCAGCGAGGCCCATCCATGCACAAGAACAGTGCCTTAACAGGGTGAGCCACCCAACAATGTCTGCTTGTAACTTCTTAGGATGCGCAAACGACTTTAAATGCTCTTCAAAAGTTTATAGATTATTCATTTCACCGCCCCACATGCTCTTAGTTTTTTTGTTTTCTTTTGGATTCTAACAGCAGAATTATTCCACAGAGTGAGGCTCTGTGACCACTGCTGGCTTGCTGATTGACAGCTGAGTGTCCCTCAGGTGACCTATACAAGGACGTTCTCCTTCAATGCTCCATCAACTTTGACAAACGCAAAATGTCCACCAGACAAGTACAGCGCCATCTCCCAGGTCACCTCAGACTGACATGAAGGAATTAACTACTTCACTGAGAGATCTAACAACCTCACAGAGCAACATGAGTAAACAAAGAACCTCATCAACTGACACGAATAAACAACCAACCACATGGACAGATATGCATAAACTATCCCAGCCAACTCACATATGAGTAAATAACAACCTCACAGATAGACATTAATCTATCTGTGTCGCAGAGGAGACTAATCACCTCAGAGACGTGAATGAGCAACCCACTACACAGAGTAAAAGAGGAAAAAAATCACATTTACAACTATTATAATGTATATTATATATTAATGAGAAAATAAAACCAATATGACACATTAAATATCTCACTCGTAACAAATTTGTAAAATACAATGATATAATGTAATTATATAATTGTATAAATGACAAATGTAATATACATATTATAGCAAATGTAATAAATTAAAACTTTTGAATGCATGTGCATTGCAACGACATGTATGAAAGCTGAAACACCCAATATGTGTTGCACTGCAAATCTAGTGGCATGATAAAAGAAGTATAGCATTGTATCTCACTCCAGTTCTCCAACAGCCAAAAGACCTGGGTAAGGTTAAGTGTAGAGGCTAATGGCTTTGGCATATTAATATGAGTGAATGGTGTGTGGGCCCTGTGATGGATTGGTGACCTGTCCACCAGTGTATTGCCTTTCACCCAATGTCTCCCTGTGACACTGACTAGACGTAAGCGTTTTAGAAGATGGATGGAACGGATGAATGCATTCCTCTCTTAATATGATGGACAGATTGGTTTTAGCACAGACACTATAAACATACCCGCACTGGTTCTAATATGCCATGATGAAAAATACAAGAGACATTTTTAAAAAAAATCAGCCTAGGCCTTGGAGATGTTTTCCGCAGTACAGTACATGTACATACACATACACAGAACCAGGCATTCTCTGAAAGAGACACATACCAGTGATACAAATATAAATATATATTTCCACATCACGCACTGCAGACTCGCGCCTGCAGGCGATGTGAGCGAGAACCGTAAAAGACAGGACTGGAAACTTGCGGAAGGTGGTGTTTTTAACAGCCCCCAACAGGGAGCAGAGGTTACCTGCAGAGGCCTGGTCTGTGGCGCGGGACTGAACATGGCCTGTTGTGACACAGATTACAGACCACACACAGATTACAGACCAAAATCCACACGCAGCGGCTACAGTGACCTGCTACACGGGAATACCGGACCCATACAGTTTGGTTTCCTTTGAAGGTGGGGGCCACCAGTACACAAAATTCTACCTGGCAGGGTAGAAATTGGATAGCAACATGACAGAAATCAAACCTAGCTGTTGGCAGGGTGCAGGTTTAGAAAATTTGAGTGGATACATCAGGGTCGGTGTGTCCGATTTTGAATAATGGAAAGCCGTTTAGACCAAAAACGGAGGTGCACAGCCTTATGCTGATTTCACAGCTGAAATAAGAAGGCTCAGCTTCTGAAAGCCTGCCATTTCAATCGTAAGATGTACCATAGTGCCGGAGTAACCTTTGGCATATATTTGGCTGTTACACATTAAAGAAAAGGACACATAATTATTTGAAGCATGGGGTTTTGCCATCTTCTGAGTTTTAATGAAAAAAAGGTTTGAATGCTGCCTGGAACAAAATGTGATTTCAGCCCCCTCACTATTTATAATTCCCAGTGGTACAATGGTAGGATTAATTCCATTAAAAATGTATCATGCTATTCCCCATTTTCTCCAAATTTGGAACCCCCACTCACGTTCAAACTGTGATGTTCGTCACTAGCTCTGCTGCCAGTGCAGGCAAGCATGTGCTCTCCTCCGAAGACATTTTCCCCCACTTCTGTTCACTCCGCCATTGACAAATGGGGCTCACATATGCCCCTCAACAAGAGAAGCACAAGCCTGCGGTCGGCCAGCAGGGATTGCTGGAGCAGGACGATACATCTGCATTCCAGCCGCCTAAAACCCTCCCAACCCAGCGTGGCGCTATGTGACTCTAGACCAGACCACGGGATCCAGCCAGCACAGTGCCTTAAAAGAACGATCCTTGTTTTTTAAAATGGTGAATACAGGCCTACCACTTACATCAGGGGTGTCAAACTCCAGTCCTGGAGGGCCGCAGTGTCTGCTGGTATTTGTGGCTTCCTTTCAATCAGCAGCCAATTAAGGCCTTGAAAACAAGGTGCGTGGACTCTTTATCCAATGAAAGACTTTGAAATGTATCTCTCGTGCTGAAACACACCAAAAACCAGCAGACACTGCGGCCCTCCAGGACTGGAGTTTGACACCCCTGACTTAAGGAATAAAACAGTGAACAAATAAGATTGTAAACACAAATTCTTAAAATGCAGGACTGTCACTACTGTAACACAGTCAATAGTTTTGACGCATCTGAATGATTTTTAAATCCTGAAAACAATCAAAAGGCCAAGAGTAAGCCGATGGCAGGCTGCATGCTGCCACCAGCCCACCTAGTCAATACCCTGGCCTACCCCCAGGGACCGAGCAGGATGCACAAAGCCCACGTCAAGTCAATGAACAGTCATTTCTCAAAGTTAAGTGGCTCACACACTGATAAGACGTGCACTGATGACTGGTGAGGTCTGAGAACCCACTGGCCGTTTCATTCCCCTGAGCACCTGTCAAGACGTCTGGAGGCTCTCCGACTATTCAACATATCGAATCTTTGCATGTAATTACATGTGGATGTCTGTGGTCTGTGGCTGCACACAAACTGCCTCACTATTACCAATCAGAGAGGAGCATAGCTTGACCTGGATGTGGACCAAAATCACAGCCACCAAATAGCACTCGGATATTGATTACTGGCAGGTATGTGGTAAAAGATTACTGTACAGATAAACAAAGAGGTAACTGTAAGCAACTGCAATTTGACGGATGGACACACACAGTTAAATCTGTTAGCTAGATGGCTATATATTAACTTGCCCTCATCAATGTGTATTGCCATCTCAGTTTTGTTCAGCAAAGTATAGCCGGTTTCAGTAAACAATAGTTAAAAGAAACTAGGTAGATAGCCATCAAGTTTATTAGTAAACTTATCATTGTGTGTATTGGCAAAGAAAACAATTATCCACCTTAATATCATAGATTTTCATCTTTGAATAAGTGTAAAACGTATGCAAATTCCATTATCACTACAAACAGATGCTACCAATACAATGTACGTTCAAGGATCGCCTACCCCAAAAATCTAATCCAACTTGCTAAATATTTCTTGAGAAAATCATGAGGTACAACACACCTGAGGCAGCACATCAACAAGTTCTGGGCTTAAAGAAGAAAGTTGTGATCACTACCCTTCAATATAGACATTGGAATTTGAATCTGCATTCAGTGAGCACTTTATTAGGTAGACCTGTACACCAGCTCATTAACGCAAGTATTTAATCAGCCAAACATGTGGCAGCAACGAAAAAGCATTCAGGTGTGGTCAAGAGGTTTAGCTGTTGTTCAAACCAAATGTTAAAATGGGGAAAAAATGTGATCTAAGTGACCTTGACCGTGGAATGATTGTTGGTGCCAGACAGGGTGGTTTGAGCATCTCAGAAAATACTGATCCCCTGGGATTTTCACAAACAACAGTCTCTAGAGTTTGCAGAGAATGGTGCGAAAAACAATAAACATCCAGTGAGTAGCAGTTCTGCTGGCAAAAAACGGTGTTAATGAGAGAGCCCAGACTGGTCGAAGGTGACAGGTGCAGAAGAGCATCTCTGAACACACAACACAAAAAAAAAATTGGTCTAATAAATACCTAATAAAACGCTCACTGAGTGTATGTTCTTCTTCTGTAGTATGGAGAGCCGGGGCATGCGCACACAGTGGTCGTGGATGCATTAAACCATTTCCATCACAATGACTGCCAGTGCTTGGTTCAAAATTACACATGGTGCTGATCCACCGCTTTTCTTTTTAACACCGTTTCATTTTTCCCAGCAATGCGTAGTTTTTGCATGGTTATGGGCAAAATAACTGCATAATGTTGGGGTAGGTGTAGTATTAGTAGTAGTAGCTGAGGTAGAAGTTGCAAAGAAAAAGCTCAAAAAATTATTATATCTGCAAAAATACAGTATGTAGCCTACATACGATTGCATTGCTACTAGAATTTAGGTGAAGGGAAATCCATAAAACATGAATATGGTTAAAATTCTCCTTTAAATGTTGACATGGCAAATTACACATTAATTCAGCAAATAATGTGAGCATCACACTAAGCAAGTATCAACACATTAATAAGCACAATTACCTGCGCTGTACAAATTCAGTGCAGGAAACCGACATCTTTATGATACCATTTGTATTGTTTAGGTCTCATGAATTTCAAATAATGGGTGTATTCCACTAATCTCTATTTACAAATACGGCATAACTGAAACAAGCAATTGTATAATTCCACTGTCTATTAAAATGGGATTTATATCACATTTACATTTAACATAACCAAACAAAATCTTGTCCTGAGTTCTACGTTCTCATGGAGCCACCATAGGGGCCCATTAGGCTATTAATTTTAGACTCACCCCCACACTCTGGCCTGCCCACCTAATGAGTGACTAGCTTTCGTTTTTTTTTGCCTTTGCCTCAAAATACAATACTTCATTGCTGCTGAAGTAGTATCAGTGAAGTCCAATTAAAAGCACACTGTGGAACCGCAAGTTTAATTCACCCAAATGCTGCTGTAATCATACTGAGGTGAAGGCTAAACACATATCCAAATGCCCTGAGCTTCACCAGACTGCATAAGGGTGTCAGATAGATGACTTATTTTACTTTTTGCTGACAACTGTCTGCAACAGTCATGAGGAAGCTGTTAATTACAGTAAAATAAATTTAAACCACAGTTCCTACTATGCAGATTGAAATAGAAAACCTACATAGTGATTCAGTTGATTTTGAGTTGTCGCATTCTGTACATTATTATTATTATTATTAATATTCCCAACTACTTGCAGGATAAAATTTCCTATTTACATCAGTCATATTTGTCATATGTCTCACCTAGGGTTGAATTTCATAACTCATGAGCCAAAAGTCATGTGCTCTAACCACAGCAATACACGCAATTGGGGCTTGTATGCCATTTCAGATTAAAGGGCTTATATTACCTTCCTGGCATTTAGCAAATACTCTCATCCAGAGTAACTTTTTCATGTTACATAGGATCCATTTACGGAGCTGGATATACTCTCAGTGAGCACTTAATTAGGTACACCTCTACACCAGCTTGTTATTGTAAATATTTAATCACCAATCATGTGGCAGCAACTAAATGCATAAAAGCATGCGGATAATCAAGAGGTTAAGCTGTTTTTCCAACCAAATGTCAGAATGGGGAAAAAATTTGATCCCAGTGACTTTGCATGATTGTTGGTACCAGACAGTTTGTCTCATAAACTGCTGATCTCCTGAGATTTTCACAAACAACAGTCTCTAGAGTTCACAGAGAACTCTATGTTGCTCAAGGGTACAACAGAGGTGCCCAACCTGGGAAGTAAACTCGCATCCTTTAGGTTACGACCCCAATTTCTTACACTGCAAATTATTTTGTATCGCAACACACCCAAGAACTAAGTTAATCGAAACTGAGAAGCCCAAACAGCACACCAGCCATTGGCCCAGATTTATTTGCATTGCTAATACCCCCACTCGTCACAGAAAACAATAACATGGATGAATGCATGGTTACAGACGCAGTCTCCATTTCACTGCTTTGAACCAGAGCTATGCTATTCACTGGAATAAAGTGCAAACGACAAGACTTGCTTGTTTGGATTTTCCAATTCCAGATTCCAGTGGGGCAATTAATGAATCTCAGATTAAATTATTTTGCTCACCCACACAGTATGCTTACAGCGAACTACTATTCAGATAATATGTTGCATAATGATTTTAGAGATTCATGATGAAACAAGAACATTTTATTAGAATAGAATATAGCATATCGTTATTATTATTGAAAGCATGATCTTATTGGGCTTGGTCTTTTTTTCTTCAGATGCACCTTAGCTGACCTCCAATGCATCCTAACATTCCATGCTGATTGGCTCCAGCAGGACTACAGGAACAAGAGCTACAGCTTGGTTGTTCATTGGCTGAACCAGGACTATTGAAACAGAAACTGCACAATGGAGATCGGTATTGTCTGTGCAAATTCCCTGCTTTTCCTGCTGGAGCCACCTATGATGCAAGTCGAGCAAGATGGTCTCTCATTTAACTGTCTTTGCCTCCACTTCAATAAGGATGCTGTAAGGACAATTGCTTCACAAATGCTTTTATGCTTTTTCAATGCCTTAGGTGCCAATGTAGATTTTTTACAAATCTGAAAAAATAAGGCCACATGCAAATGTTTCTTGGAAAGAGTCCTTGCACCTATGTAACCACCATCGCATGAAAATTTGTGCATTACATTTCTTTTAGAAGCTTGCAATCTGATTCCATTTGGAAATGACCAATACCACTACCAGTCATTTGCAAATGGCTGCTTCATTTAATCTGTACCAAAGCCAACCTCCACAAGAAAACACTTCACACAATATTTATATTCTGCTTGACACGTTTGATCACGTCAGCAGATGAAGAAAAAGAAATAAGTATGGATACCATGTTGCACTCCCCCTATTATTATCAGCTGAATAATATTGAATATGGTCCACATAATATTATCAGCAGGTTACGCACAAGGCTAATGGCAGTGGAAGAGGAACTTTGTTCTTAAGCGCGACTAGTAAACAGGTATTAAAACGTGTCTAATGGGGTAAGGGTTTGTAAAACAATTAGCTGTACTCTGCAGACACTGGGCTATGAAACCGAGCTTCTTGGTATAGGTATAAAGGACAGATATAGGTGAGAGTAGCTAAACGCTGTTTGGAGGCAAATACTGCAATTACGTTTTCGCAGAGCATCTGTCAATATACCACGGCCAATCTGATTTACTGCTCAGTTAACTACCGACCCAAAGTGCGCATGCCACATGTTTTTCAAGTTATGCCTGCCTGTGCGTTACCACGCCCATAATTCAGAGCTACCTTTTTCCTCTGTATTGTGCTTGCTACAGGATACAGCTACTGTCTATTATAATAATATTTCCAAGCTGTTACAATTATACAACCAATATACATTTGATTTTGTCGAACCTATTGTCTAAGATCATATTATTTTATTGCCATTTCTGCCTTGCAGGATGAGCAATCATGAATCTACATGGTTAAATGTGGCATATGTTTAAACCATCCGTGGTCTACAGATGCACCGAGGAACACCTTTATTTTCAGGAAGGGGGGAGGACATGCAATGTTTCCAGTCCTGAATGTGTTTTTCAGGATTGTCCAGCAATCTGAGCAGCAATTTTGAGTGTCTAGCGCAGGTTGCAAGAACAGGAGCGATTTAGTCGAGCAGTGTCGTTTCCTGTCATTGCAAAAGCAGTCATCTAAACAAAACGCGTTTAACCATTTAGTTGCCGGGACAGCCACTACATATTATGTAGTCTGTTCTAGCAGCGCAGGAGAAAATAGTTCATGTTGTCTTCTAAGCTTGTTACGCGGAAGGCATTAATCCTGACAAGGACGTTATTCCCCGCACATCGAACGCATCGTCAGATTCTCAATAAAGGGAGACTGGAAATCACAAAGACGATTTCGTTGCTTGTGACAGTGACAAACCCCTTCTCGATCGACTCTACTCGAGTAGAGCTACCATCACAGAAACGACTATCGAATAATGGAAATGTATGCCTTGACGCAGTAGTGACAACAGATCAACAACATTCAAAACATAAAACTCTAATAATTATAAACTCTAATGACCAGATAACATGATGTTGAACGTGAACGAAAAAGTAGCGAGAAAGCTGTCGAGCCGTCCAACCTATTTTAACTCCCATCTCATGGTCTGAAAACATTGTAGCATACTGCTGTCATTGTCAGCTGGTTCAGTTACTGTAGATGACTGTAGTAATACGCGACTTCTTATTATCATTAGCGAACAAAAGGCATTGTCGCACTAGCTACATAAATAGAACAACCAGACGGCCCAACATGCGCACACACAGACCTAAAACGGCAGGAGAGACAGCCATACACATACAGAGACAGACAGACACATACAAAACATACAAGGGCGCAGACACGCACTCATACACAAAACCCACGCACCCACGCACGCAGATTACACTAGCGTTTTGTCAATGTATGTCATACTACTTACATAAGCCTGCTAAATCACAGGAGCCTACCTCAAATCTGCCCTTGGTGATCCCGTTCATTTCAGCGACAGGCGTTAGGTTAGCAGAAGTAGCACAAGTCTAGAACTGGCATTGGCTGTGGTGACAGCGTCGTATTGTTGATATTAACTGTGTTGCAAAGAAAAACTCTGCACACACATCGAAGACGCCCCTCCAATGTGTTGAGCGCGCCTCACGTCGCAGTCCCGGCCGTATTGGGTGATCCCAGGCAGGCAAAGTGTTGCGGGAGAACCCGATGGATCTCTGCTCCGTATCATCACACAGTCAAAATAACAATAATAACATGGAGGAGACTGCCTGCCTCTCTGACCTCACTTCCGCTTTCTCCAGCTACACTTCCATTACAAGACAAGTAATGGGACATCCGGGCAGCTTATCTGTTTCTGCTCTTTGTGCCGAGACCCCAAGTGTATGTCCGCCCCGAACTAAAACAAGCCTCAAAATACAAGGAGTGGCTCCCATTACTTGCAACTGTGCGCGCTGGCTTTAAACGTCATTGTGTGTGTGCGTGTATGTGTGTCCTAGAAAAGAGGAGGGGTACGGTGACGTCATTTCTGCGGGAAAAGTACGCGTGGCCGTTTTGTTTTGATAGAGTGTCCGGACATACTAGCCCAGTTTCGCATGAGTGAATATACTTAAGTGGTGTCTTCCCATTTCCTGTGTAATTGAAGTATACTTTGAATTATGTCTTAGTTGCTATAAACATGAACAATAAAGGCCCCTTCCCTAAAACCAAAGATGTTTTATTGGTTTGAGACAGCCCACTCCAGCCCTACTTCCGTTTTAAGCTTCTTGGGCGAGTGAGACGTTAGCATGAGAAACAGTGATGCAGAAAATTGTTGCAAAAAGTTAGTCACTCATACAGTCATTGAGTGTCTTTTCCACAATAGATTAGAATGTGCGGCAAAAAAAACACGAATTTATCATTGCTGGCGATATCTGTTTTTTTATTATTGAAATGGAATTCATACACAGAATCCATATCATCTAAGACGGAAATGCAAAAGATCGGTATATCTTAAACGAATAAAATATCTCTACGAAATCCACCGAATTGTGGCAGTACTTTCTCTTTTCATAAATACAACGGTAGAGGGCGCGCTAATATTGTGTGATACGATATTGCGGTAAGTAGTAAACGAATGTCTTGTGTTTAGCCGTATTTGAGTCCAGTCGTGCGCCTTATAGGGGTGAAGACCTAAGCCCAGCCCCACTACTTTCCTCCTTTATAGCCATGTTTAGTGAAAGAAAATATTATTTTAAGCTCACAGGCAGTATCCAGACAGGCTCTGCCCATGCCAGTGACCCCTCCAGCAGGGACACCGACAAACAGTGTGTTTGCGCGTGCGTGGGAAATATCGGGGCTCTGCTCCTCAGTTCATCAAAAAGATAATAATGTTTAGGGGTAAACTCAGAAACACCGAAAATCTTTTGAGTGCATTTGTTACCTTCCTACATTATTTCTGTTTCCCACTCTCAGAAGCCTATAATGATATAATTTACTTCTCTTTCTCAATTAATTTCATTCACTCTTTAATATTTAATAGCTGAATCATATTGCCAACATAACTACTATAATTTCTCTGTTTTACAGTTACACAAGTGCTTTATATTATATATCACATTACAGTCCCCTGCAAAAGCATTGGAACTGCAAGGCCAATTCCTTTGTTTTTGCGATAAATTGAATACATTTGTGGTTGAGATTTTAAAAAAAGTTCAAAGCTTTTATTTCCTGGTATTTACACCTAGATGTGTTAAACTACTTAGACCTTAGCACCTTTAGTATCTTTTGTGATGCTTTTCCAGGCTTTTACTGCAGAATCTTTCAGTTGTTATTTGTTTTTTGGGGGATTTCCCCTTCATTTAGGTCTGGTGATAGGCTTGGCCAGTCTAAAACCTTTTTCTCCCCAATGAAGTCCTTTGATGCCTTGGCAGAGTTTTGGGTCATTGTTTTGCTGCATGTTGTCTTGTTCCTCCCAATTAGTTTGGACGTATTTCTCCGTAAGTTGGCAGACAGAATGTTTTTGTTGACTTCTGAATTCATCCTGCTGCTACCATCATGAGTTACATCATCAATAAAGATTAGTGGGCCCACTCCAGAAGCAGCCATGCAAGCCCAAGCCATGACACTTTCTCCACCATGCTTCACAGATGAGCTTGAATATTTTGGATCATGAGCAGATCCCTTCTTTCACCACATTTTGGCCTTTCCATCACTTTGGCAGAGGTTAATCTTGGTCTCAACAACTTTCTTCCAGAACTTTTGTGGCTCATCTCTTCTTTGCAAATTGTAATCTCACCTTCCGATTCTTACTACTGATGACTGGTTTACATGTTGTGGTATAGCCTCTATATTGTTGCTCTCTAAGTCTTCTTTGAATTCTTCGATTGAGATACCTTCTCCCCTGCCCTGTGGAGATTGTTTCTGATGTCACTGACTGATGTTTTGGGGTTTTTCCTCACAATGTATCTGTTATCGACTGCTGTTGTTTTCCTTGGTTGACCTGTTTGATGTCTGTTGCTCAGTATGCCAGTGGTTTCTTTCTTTTTCAGGGCAAGTTGTTGTACAAGCTATCTCCAATGCCTGTGCAATGGCTCTGATCAATTTTGTGTCTTATATAAGCTTCAAAATGTCTCTCAAAGACAGGTCTCTGGTCTTCCTGTTGGTTTATCTTTTCTTTTAGGGGCGGCCTGTAGCGTAGTGGTTAAGGTAAATGACTGGGACACGCAAGGTCGGTGGTTCTAATCCCGGTGTAGCCACAATAAGATCCGCACAGCCGTTGGGCCCCTGAGCAAGGCCCTTAACCCCGTATTGCTCCAGGGGAGGATTGTCTCCAACTTAGTCTAATCAACTGTACATTGCTCTGGATAAGAGCGTCTGCCAAATGCCAATAATGTAACAGAAGTGCAGTCTTCACAGGCAAAACCCAAGGCTAAAACCAAGAGTAGGCATTCTGAACAATTTATTGTTTGGCCAATCAACCTAAAAGGACACATCTGGGCAACAAGAAGCACCTGTCAGTCACATGCTTTTTTTAAATCTTTTTTTGCTTGCCTAAAAATTGGGTGGACTGATAAAAAAGGTAACTTGTTAGTTGTTTAACAAATGTAGATTTCATTTTTTTTTAACCTGAAATTCAAATCTGTCATCTCATGTACATCTTTTGACCTTAAATTCAATTGTCTTCTGTGTATAGCAAAAACAAAGCTGTCCCAATACTTTTGGAGGGGACTGTATATATAATTTCCAAATCATTTTGCATCTTTTTTTGCATACTTGGTGCAATGAATATAGGCAAATGCCTTCCCTGAGCTTAATTTTCAGTAATTTGAATTTGCTTCAGATAAATTATCATACAATCTCCAGTTGAAACTTATGTTCGAAGGTTGAATAATATTTTTCAAATATCGCTGATAATGATAATAATCATAATAATCATAATGATTCTCACATCCGCTAGCGCTCAGCGCCGTTGCCCTGCAGCATTACCATGCTCTAGATCTGCGCAGTAATTAAGAATGCCTCAGTCGAAGTCCAGTTAATTAAACTCCACTCTCTAAACAGACCAAATCTCAATCCATGGTGAAGTGACACGCCTGCTTACATTTGCAGTGAAGTAGAGAACATTCTTACCATGAACGTGTTTATATTTGTGACAAAGCAATGAAAATACTTTTTTTTCATGCTAAAAAGGTGAAAACACTTTCACTTGTAATGGACTTCATTTAAAAACTAAGAAACACAATTTGTTTGTATTACATTGTGTATTGCAAAGTCTATTCAGGGTGTTTTTTGAAGTCAGTGGTACAGTCCAACCAATGGAACTTGTGAGCTTTGTCTAGCAACAAGCAAAGGGCACACCCGACAGTCTCGGCCCTGTGTGAGAATGTTAGTAATTACCCGTCCCACACACAGAGTCTGTCACCGTGGGACACAAACCTCTTCCTCCCGGTTCCTTTCTGTGGGTTCAGCTCCCTCTTCCCCGCAAGGGTCTGTTTCTGTCTAAAAATACAGCCCTCTCTTCCCCACTCACCGCCGATAATCCACCAATGAGTACCATTATGATGATAATGTGTGGCTACTTCCATTAAAGAAGAAAGATAAACATTATTTTTATCTGAACTGGTCTGAGGAGTCACAGTTTAGCAAACATGTCACAAATGCCCCCCTTTTGTTATTTTATCAGACGTGTCAGTCAGTGGATTTACATTTGTATCACACACTAAAACCTGCAGGCATCCTCATTGGAAAAGCACAGTACAAGGGGTAGGTCAAAATCTGAAAAAAGGTTGTCAGATTCACAAAGCAATCTCAGATCATGAGATCTGAAGAATCATTTCTGCATTAGATAGAAAGCCCATTATTGATAAATGGCTTGGTGACATAGTTTATCTGATACATTTGTGCATGATATTTTCTGTTTCAATAATCATTTAAAATATGATTACACACAGCACAGAGACTGGTTGCATACAACAGCAAGTGATTTCAGTATTTTATATTTATGTGGTACATTTTAAACATTTTGTTTCGTTTCTTATTTAAATTATAATACAGTATGTTGAAATGATTGTATAATCAATCTCGTCCATTATATACTTCCATTATTATGTTTCACACAAAACACAATGTAACTGGCCCATTATATATCTGATTGCCTGAAATGGAATGGCATGTGGAAACACACAACGGCAGCTTAAAGAAAATGGTCACAATAAGTTGGGGCCAAAATCTGTAAACTCAAAAGAAAAAAGTCATGAAAGTGGCACAGCGGCTACTTCTGCACGAAAAGAGAGATATTTTGTAGTTGTCAGTTAAAAATGTGAGTTTCATCCAAGTGCTGCTTATTCATGTGAAAACCATGGCAACGTGTAGTCAGATTAGCACATTCTTTCCCTTTCCATCAGATCATTTGAGTAATAAGACAGCCTATCTGGTGCGGAAACGGTATGACCCTAAGAAATTACACACCTTGCTGTCGGAGCTGTGACTTTGCCCCCATGGGCTGCTGAAGCACAATTCTCACTTCCTGCCACAAATTTCTGTCGGTGTGAATCACAATCTCTTTTATAGGCCTACTCCTTCTTTCACACGTCGTCCGTGAATCTCCTGCCTGGGTCCAAGAGACGAGGGAGAGAGGTGACTAAGTGCAATCGCCCAGGGAGCTTGAGGAGGTTGTCCGCAATCGCGGAGATGAGTCACTCTGTCAGGGCGACTCCCCGAAGGACTCAGTGATGATTATCACCTGAGACTGCCATTGATAAAGGAAAGCTATTTCTGTAGTCTGGGTACCTGAGAGGGGCTCTCAGTTTCCATCTGCCCCTGCCAAAATTTGAGACACACAGGATCACACAGGTGGAAGCTCAACAATGTCCACTGTTCTTGACCTTTAACTGCAAATCCTACTGTCCCAGAGTAACATCCAATGACTTTAAACCCAGGAATACTTTTTACTCATTAAAGAGAGTATGGATGTGATGTGATGCTCCACTGTTCACAATAGGTGCTTGGATTCTTCAGAGAATTCAAGTAAAGTCCAGTCCAATTTCATCTATCTAATTATGTCAAAATGAAAATGTCAGTGTCAGTCATGGTATGGCACTGCATCGACAACAGGCTTCTCAGGTGTTTCTGGTTAGTCCGGTGTGGTCAATCACTTCATTGGTGTAGGTATAAAATAACTTTTGTCAACATGTGGACCAGAGTGCCAATGAAAGACAAGGATACCATAATGAGGACAGACATAGGTCAAACCTTAGGCTTACCAAAATCAATTGTGTGGAACATCATTCAGAAGAAAGAGAGTTCTGGTGAGCTCAGTAATAGCAAAGAGGTTGGTAGGCCAATGAAAACCAATGCTGTTGATGACCAAATAATTCTCACCATTATAAAGAAAACTCCCCAAATACTAGATCAGAAACATTCTTCAGAAAACAGGCGTGGATGTATCAGTGACTAGTCTTTAAAAGACTTCACAAACAGAACTACAGTGGGTACACTGCAAGATACAAGCCACTAATTAGCTGAAAAGACAGGATGACCAGGTTTCAGTTTGTCAAGAAGTTGCTTAAAGAGCGTACAGTGTTCTGGAATAAGGTCTTGTGGACAGTTTGACCCAGACTCTTTGGGTCAGTGATGGCAAAAGCAAAGTGTGGTTTGGGCATGTATGGCTGCCACAGGTGTTGGCTCACTTCCGTGATGATGTAACTGCTGATTGGAGCAGAATTCATTCTGAAGTGTACAGAAACATCTTATCTGTTCGTGTTCAAGCAATGGCCTCCAAACTGGAAGATGCTTCAAAGCCAAAAACTGGAAAATTTCATCCATTCTGATTCCAGTTGACCAAGCGTTTCACTTTCTGAGCTGTGGATCTTCTCTATCTGTTACCATCTCTGCTTTCTTGAGCTCTGCTTTTCAAAAAAGGTATAAGGAAAGCTGTCTATACAGCTTTGCCCATTTTTATGCCTTTTATAACTGTCCATTCTCAAATGAGAGATAAGCAGATAGGCAGTGTCTTTTCTGCTTTTTGAGTGTGATATCTGGAATCTGAACCGCTGTGTCAATGGGGGGAAGCCCTGCCTTATCAGTGTGTGTGTATATCATGCTCTCACACATCCAGACAGGAGTGAGGTTATCACTGGTTGGCAGCAAGTGCTAGAACAAAGGCTGCTCCCCTCTTTATTGAAAAGCTGATTTCACATCACTAAAAAACCCTCAATTCTTATTTAGCTGAGGACTGTGTTTCCTGATAGAGGGACCAGAAGTTGGGGGAGGCATCTGTATGGTTCACTTGAAAAAATAAATCAATCAATTTTCAGCATCACATTATTTATTTGTTTGAGTCCTTGCTTAGCTCAGCCATTATGGGTTCCATACTTTATATTTTGTACACTATGACATATTGATTGATATTTTAATGACCAATGTGTACCTACTGCCTACTGCTTTGCCATACTAATGCATCCACAATGCACTTCTGTTAACATAGACTAATTTTTGGATGAAGGGTGAAATCATACATCGCTTGCCATCAGTGAGTATGTTAATGTTCACTGCAGGGAATTTGAACCTGCAGCTACAGATCCTTCTCACCTGCAGACAGGAAATCAGCTTAGCATACCTGAATATTACACCTGTGCAGGCGTGAATGAGAGATATCCAAGGTGTTATGGCGAGCAAGTTGTAAACATTGCATCTGATCTGTGATGGGTGAGAAATCATTTTTTTCATAAACTTGGCTTAGTTCTGTTCTGTTCCCACCACTACCAATGCTTTATTATTCAAATGAAATATGCGCTGTACTCGTGAGACATGAAACATAGCAACAAGAGAAAAACCTTTTAAATCAATGTGCTCAGAAACTGAAGGTCTTTCCCCTTTCCATCTCCATGGTGCTATTTCAGAGACACCAGCTTTTGTGTGTGTGTGTGTGTGTGTTTGTGTTTGTGTGTGTATGCGTGTGTGTGTGTGTGTGTGTGTACGTGTGTCTGTGTGTATGCATGCCCTTTTGATAGGAGCTTGGAACACACAATATGCTGGTTATTAATACTCAAAGAAAACACTCACACTCCATGTGCAGTGTGAATAATAAACATACAGCAACAGCAACAGCCTCAACATAATATTATATTAATCATCATCTCAATTAATCATCAAATCCATTACAGTTTTCTTCACTTGCAGGAGCAGCAAAAGCACCATATTATTGTGATGGATTAAATGTTGTGAATGTAAGAAATCATGCGTACTTAGAGGATAATATTTCATATTGGGCAATGGTGATAATAATAATAATAATAATAATAATAATAATAATAATAATAATAATAATAATAATAATAATCCTTATTCTAATCCTAATAATAATAATCATAACAATGATAACAAAATATGGCATCTGGTCTGTCCATAAAAAGAAGCTAGAATTAGTGAAGGTTGAAACTTTAATGGCAGTCAGTTCGTCAGTTTCCACCTAATCATCTATTTACCTAATGCCGTCATTTAATGGTCTGGAGAAACAGGCTAACGGTCTTCGTCAGAGCAAAAAAAAATAAAAAAGCAACACCTTTGTGGCGTAGATGAGAAAATGAATTCATTTTTACAGATAACATGCACCTCATGTGCATATCTCCCAGTCTCCTAACCAAAACCATGATCATCAACAGCTTTGCTCTGGTGTATTTCATTGAATAATCACGTAATTTTGAGGCAGTAGCCACTGGTGGTCATTTCTCCTGTGTCCAGCTCGCTGCCGTTCTGAGGCAGTTCTCTCATTTCTGTGCTGTCTCTGGTTCAAATCTGACCCATTACGTATTTACTGACATGGTGATGCGAATTTTCACAGCGGCTCTCCATTTGCACGGCAATGCACTATTTGGATGGATATAACCTCTCCTCCACCCGACCAGTCTGAATTGTTTCCCCTTTCTTTTTTCTTTCTTTAAAGCCAACAGTCTGTCCTTTTCTATTCCGACAGTGAGCTCCTATCGTCTGGCGAGAGGGAAATATCGGATTTTCTCCCCTGTTAAGTAACGGTGAAAGTGAGACAAACTTCAAGTTTTATTTTGGGACATTCACCGATAAGAAAGTATTTCATTCAGCATGGCACGGAATTGCTACCTAAATCACATCTTCTTTCAGCTATTTGGATGCTTGACTTGCTTAACCATCACTTCCGTTCACGCAGATGGTAAGTTGTTCATGAACTGTCACATCCTATTGTAACGTAAACAGCAGAGTGCTGATTAGTTTGCTTAAACACTTGGAGCTTCCACCTGCAACTTGCGCGGACAGCTGTAAACATGTGGCGCCTGTGTTTCCCGCTGAACTACGTTAGTTGAAGTATGGAAGGATACTTTAATTTCATACACAAGTTGCTAAATAGCTGCAAAATAAATTGTCCATAATGCATAAGTACATAATAAAGTAGCCTACTGCGTAAATGCACTGAATGTGCATGCATAAATACCGATGTATTGGTTTATGCGTTTGTGAATTACATGAATGTTATATGATATGACAGTCAGGATTTTTAGTTGTATTTTTAAGTTTTAAGGACTCATGAATGAGCTATTCATACATGCTGACCTCACTGTAGATGGGGACTGCCTGCTGTAGACTACACCTCGTGGGATAGACATAGTAAGCTGTAGCCTACTTGGCGATTTTGTCAGCTGATTATGGGGTTCAGAGCGACATTAATGTGACATTAAAATGATAAAAACCTGTTACGTCCATAATAATTGGAATTGTATATATTTTTGTATAACCTGTATAACCTTATTCAGCTATCCATAAAACGGGTTGCTTTTCTGGAGAGTTGGCGACGCTGTTTCGGGGGTCTGGTACTGATTTGTAGGCATCAGTCATTGGAGTACCTGTAACCGTAGAACGACATGTCAATTTCGTTGTAATTCTACTACGATCAGGGCCTGAAATTCTGACCGGAGTGGCTTGTGGATTCAAAAAATCTCCAGCCACTTTCAACATTTTACCTGTCACATTACCTTTTCCAATATAACACAAATTGTTTGGTTACCTGCCAAAGTGGCTGCTAGAAATCTTACCAGCCACAATTAAAATTTAACCATAATTTGGCTGATGGCGGGTGTTAATTTCACACCCTGCCTATTATGTTTGAATAAATTGTACATTTTATATTCTGCTTCAACTAAAGTTAATTTAATCCTGGATTAGTCAATTGGTACTGCACAAATCTTAAATATTGGTGACTTTGTATTGTGTGTAATTGTGTAGCATGTGCTATACTTGCTGTAGGATGCATTGCTTTGTTTGCGAGAGGGTCTTGTCTCTATTGCTCTTGATACCTGAGCATAGCACAAGTTCCCACACATTCACCACTTTTGCTACACTTTCCTTTGGTAATAAGGATTATAGTCAGTGCTGTGGTGGTGTACGTGGTGTAGTGACTGAATAATAGTTTGCGTATTCTGGACTGTCTCCACTATCCCTCCCAATAAATATGGCTCCTCCTCCCACTCTTTTAGGGAGGGGAGTTGGAAATAAGGGGTAGGGCCGAGCCACACCACTGCTCCTGCTTCATCAGTTACTAATCTGGAAATTGGAGCACAGACCAACATTGGTCATCAAAATTTACTGAACTGTGCATGCTCCATCACTGACAGCAGCAATATCACTTGCATGATGTAACTATTGCTTTGTAGTGCTTATCGACAAGCTATAGAGACACTTCACATATGAGTAGCAGTCATAAAGAAGATTAAATGACGGCTTCAAATTGCAAAGCAATTATATGAAAAGGCGATTCACTTCAAGCACATAGCAGGGCTTCTGACAGATATAACGAATAAGGAAAACAGAGAGAACTGTTATTGTAAAAGATGAATTAAAATGCACTGCCAAATATTACTATAAAGTCAATAGAATTAATCTGGTAACAATTTTGGCCACATACTATCTGGACTTCGGCTTCTTTTTGAATTTGTGTGGAACACAACTTAAAAGGAAAAGGCTAGTTCAGATTCAAAAGCACCTAAAATGCGTCTTGCTAGTTGTTGTATGGACATAACCTGAGAGCAGGTACATTTTGTGCTATATTTTTATAATTTGGCTCATTGATACAGAAACTGAGATTCATGCCAGGATATTTGAGTCATTTGGGAGTGGTTCTTTGTGTTTTCTTTGGCACTACAGTGATATGTATGGAAACTGCACCACACATTCTGGTTATGTCTATGAACAACATGGAATGAGATATCACACCATCATAATGTTAACATCAGAATCAGACAGACATTGGCTGCTGCTTTTTAATATGAGAACATGACTTTAATAAAGACAAATGCCTTTACATTTTTCTTTTTATTTCAAATAAATTCTAAACAGTAAAGAAAAGTCACCTCCTCAATAGTTCTAAACCTCTGCTTCAGTGCATGAGAGAGGCTCTTCTGCAGAGATACAAACACCGTACACTGATAAAGCTGAAGAATTACTGAAGGCGTATAGGGGAAACAGCATGCTCAGAGACATAAGAGCAGTGCTGCACCTGAGAATTAGGCCTGTAGTCTTTCAGCTGGTAAGACCAGTCCTGTATCTGTAAATCTGTACTGCCAATCGGCAGTTATCCAGGATTTTAAAAAGGGTGTTGTCTTGGCAACCAGGAACTGAGATGACCATGCTGAAAAGCAGACATGGAATGGGCAATCTAGTAGTTCACAGACCACATGTAGCCACAGATATTTTGACTGAAGGTCGTCATAAAGCCCACAGACTGCTCATTGATGCAGATCCTTTCTTCACATTATGTGGTGGCAGAATAAATTATTTCATGAACCCTCATTAAATGCTTATTACATTCATTGCTTGCTTAGCAGACATCCCTATTCTGATGGACATTACTTCATAGATATTCCGTAGGCCATTTACGTGGTTGGATTTTTACTGGATGGTATGTACAATGAAGTATACTGAGAGACATGGGCCAGTTTCGCATTCAAAATTGAATTTAGTCTGGGACAAGGCCTAATCTTTATCTGTGAAAATGGCCCTAAATGTAGCAAATGCTGGTTTTACAATATACCAAATGTATTATCAAAAAATACAATTTATTTTAAGTAATCCCTAATCCCTATTAAGCCTATGTGTAAAGTACTATATGGTAGAGATATGGTTTAGATATGCAATGTGGATGTAGTTATGGTCATTTAGACAGATGCATGTATGCACCACTGACCATGCCCGGGTAAAATATGCAATAATGGCTGAGAAATGTAATGACGTTATTGGCACAAGGTAGATGAAATAAGGCCACTGTGCATAAATCCAGTGGTGGCTAGCTAGTGCAATGGATAGCACTGTCACCTCACAGCAAGAAGGTCCTGGCCAGGGCCTTTCTGTGTTCAGTTTGCATGTTTACTCAGGGTACTCTGGTTTCCTCCTGCAATCCAAGGACATGCATTCACAGGGAATTACTGCAAAAGAGCACGTGTGCACAGTCAACCGACTCAGTATAAATAAATAAATAAATAAATATGATCCTTTGAAAGGGTACACATTTGGACATATCCTCTGGGATAGGCCAGATGCCTAGCTGGGATGTGCAGACAGGGGACTGAGAGTTAAAAATGCAGAGAAAACAGTTCACCACAGGTTGTTACTTATCAAGAGCTCTCAGACGATCTCCGTGCTCTGCTATTATATTTTGAAGCATTTCAATATAATGGAGACAGAGTCGAAACTTGTCACTACTCATTAGAGCTGACCTGTGTATTACATTGGCACCAACATCTGTCTGGAAGGAAAATATCTTGGAACGTGTAGTCGCTCCACACTGTTGAAACAATTTAAGTAGACTCAGTAGAGAGAAGAAAGACATTTTGAATGTTTGTCCTTTATTTAACCTCATGGAAATCAAAATCTTTTTATAAGGGGCATTTGATATATAACAGGCAGTGCAGCATTTCATGGTAAATGGCCTGCAGTTATATAGCGCCTTTATCCAAAGTGCAATAAAATTTATGCTTCTCATTCAGCCATTCACACACACTCACCAATGGCCCTGCTTTAGAAGCTGCGTAGACCTCCTGGTATAATGGAGCTTATGAGAGCAGACACATGGCATGGCTGCCTGGCTGTTCAGGACACAAGAGATCTCCTGGAGGAATTGTGAGGCTGAAAAATAACATTCACCTGTCATATCTTCTATTCTGATTCATTTCTTTCTCTTGAGAAACGCTTGTGATCAAAAGTTTGTAGCTAGCTTGCTAACATTTCCCACAATCATCTAGTTTTTTACAAGGAGGAGTGAGACATAAGGGAATATGCACATAGACATGGTCATCCCTCAAGAAATGTGTTCGTATCACACCAGAAGACAAGTTAATACGACACTTTGGTGTGATATTGTTCACAGGAGAGGTAGGCTATCTACCCTCTCAGCTTCTAGTTGGTTGTTTTCATTCAGTCAGAGTTGTTTTTGTGTCTGATTGGTATTCATTTACAGTGGGAGCAAGCATTGACCTGTGTAATAATAATCAATATTATACAATATTTATTTATGTAGCATTTCATATAATTATGTATCCATAATGTGACTTAAAGATTTACATTTGTATTTCAAAATAGTACTGTTGGAATGACTAATGTGACTAATTGTACAATTGAGACATAATTAGTTGATAAATAGTTAATAGTTAGTTGGAGAGAGTTAGGAAGGGAAGTGAAGATGGATGGAAGTGTAGGAGTGAAAGTGAAGATGGATGGAAGTATAGGAGTGAAAGTGAACATGGATGGAAGTATAGGAGTGAAAGTAAACATGGATGGAAGCTTTTGGTCCTCACTCCTGGTCATGGCGAGCTGCAGAGCTGCTGGCTTTAGTTGTTACTCAGAACTTCAGTAGGTCAGAAATTGATCAGTCAAAGCTGTTAATTCACAGTGAACTCAAGTCACCTGGTTTCTAGGGTCTGAATCTGTTGCTGATCTTGAGGAAAAAAACAAAAACCTGAAGATGGTGGCTCTCCAGGACTGAGTGTAACAACAGTAAAAATAAAAATGCATCCACAGCAGTGATGTCCAATCCTATCAGAAAATGGCAGGTGCGACAGCAGGTTTTAACCCAGCAGTAAGACATCTGATTCTACTTAGTCTTGATTGAATACCGTTAGTTGAATCATGAATTTATTTTATTGTTCTACTTTTTTGTATAAGTTAAATGTTATATAATTACTCTCATCATGCCCCAGTACAACATTTAAAAATACATATTATAAAAATGTCCACTCAAACTGAATTTAACACGTGAGTGTCGCTTGTAAACATCACTGCCAATCATCATCTGTGCTTAATTAGTGACAATTACTTTATCAACTTAGATTATCCAGGTGGTGCAAATGAGATAATTATTTGGGAAGGGGTTTGACAAAGAGGCTATTACGACCTATGGCTGGCAGGGGATTGAAGTAGGTGAATGAATTAGACTTTTTAGACTTATTGAGACTTCTGCAACTGTAGCCTATCCACTTAGAGGTATGACACATTGTGTGTTCAGAGATGTTTTTCTGCATACCACTGTTATAATGTGTCATTATTTGTGTTACTCTCACCTTCCTGTCAACTTCGACCAGTCTGGCCCTTCTCCTCTGACCTCTCTCATTAACAACTCATTTCAACAGCTGAACCTCTTGACCACATTTGCATGATTTTATGCATTTATTGCTGCCACATAATTGGCTGATTAAATATTTGCATTAACAAGCTGGTGTACAGGTCTACCTAATAAAGTGATCACTGAGTGTATTGCTGGAGACTGCAGATATGACCAAGGGTATTTTGTTTCGTATTTCATGTTTTGTACTATTAAGGGTAATAAATGTAATTAAAGAAATGGTTTATTTTCAATAAACCTCATTTCAGGTTAAGCACCATCACTGAGACATGATCATTACCACTGCTTGTTTGCTGTGTTGTTCCATCATGGAAATAGGCAAGATCTCATTGGCAGTTATTTCATAGAGTTGTGATGTTTCTTTCTTTTAAAAATAAATGAAAATCTTTTGAGTGCAGCAGTATAACTCAATGATTAACTCCTGCACTTTGCCAGCCTGGTTGTGCTCATGTATGACAGAGGCCAGTTCACTTCTTGTAGCTTATTTTAACCTCAGAACCCATAGAGCTCTTTCCTCCACTCACAACAAGTGTTCTAGCTACTGTCAGCATAACCCATTTCTCCCATGACAGTTTAATTTGTTTCAAATTATCTCCGCATTGAAATGCGCTGTGCCTACCTGCAGTATCCCATGGTTAAGTGGGCTGTGTTCTGAGTATCTGCACTCCTGTCAACAAAGAGAGAACTTGGTGAAGTCACTCTCTTTTCTTGCAATTGACTGCTCTTCTCAAAGCTGTTCTTTGAATTGGAAGCAATCTTAACACTCCCCACAATCGTGTTTTCTGAAAAGACTTGTATTCACAAACATTTTTCTGGCCTGTCATTACCTTGAAAATGTCAAGCGTATGTTACTTTGAAAAGTTCATTGTATTACAATATAACTTTTTTGATGGCATCATGGCCTCTATATTTGGGAAATTATATAATGTAAGAATTTCCCTTGTATTTGGAATATGAATATAGTATATTAATGATATATTCATCATCATTTGCCTTTTTTCAATCCAACTAAAAGCAAAATTCTTCCACAGTTGTCATTGAAGATATACAAATATACAAATATTTATAATTCCTAAAATATTTCCCTTCCTTATGAAGTAATTTTTATTTGGTATTTTCACTTATGGCACAAGGCACACTACATTTACATTTACATTTTAGTAATTTGGCAGACGCTTTTAATCCAAAGCGACTTACAAGTGCATAGGTTCTTCCACAAGTTAAAGCAACACATCCATAACTAGTAAAATATGCAAGTGCTGTTCTAAACATACAGTCATCATAAGTGCAATTCTATTTCTTTTTTTTTTTTGGGTTAGACAAGAGGGATAGGGATATCGGAAAGGGGGGGGGGGGATAAATCAGGAGGTAGGACTAAGGTACAGTTTGAAAAGGTGTGTTTTTAGTGTGCATTGAAATAGGGGGAGGGATTCTATTCTTCAGTGGTAGGCAAGTCATTCCACCACCGAGGAACCAGAACGGAAAACAGGCGTGGACGTGCAGCTTGACCGCCAGGTGCTCGTAGTGAGGGAACCATAAGGCGACCAGAGCTGGCAGACCGGAGTGGTCTAGCTGGGGAGTAGGGAGTGATTAAGGATTGGATGTAAGGTGGGGCAGTCCCCTTAGCAGCCTGAAATGCCAACACTAGGGCCTTGAATTGGATGCGTGCAGCAATAGGAAGCCAGTGGAGGCCAATGAGGAGCGGGGTGACATGAGCCAACCTGGGCTGACTGGTGATCAGGCGGGCTGCAGCATTCTGGACCAGCTGGAGGGGCTTGATGGCACAAGCTGGGAGACCGGCTAGGAGGGAGTTGCAGTAAACCAGGCGGGAAATGACGAGCACCTGGACTAGGAGCTGGGTGGCTTTCTCCATCAGGAGATGACGGATGCGGCGTATATTGTAGAGGAAGAACCTACAGGTTCTGGCAGGTTCTGGCACTAGATAATTGCGTGATGGTCATTTATTATTCCACTATTTTGCACGATGTTATGTTTTTTTTTTGGTGGTTCTTCGATGTTGCTAATTTAACAGTTTTGTTCTCATTTGTGTTGTTCAATAGGGTAGTTGATAACCTGTCAGCACTTTGAGTCTATAGGTCTGGCACTTTCTGCCTCTCTTGGGGCTATACTTCCCCTGCTGGGGCATTGCTTATCTTCGATCACTGATCTTTGCGTTTGTGTTTGCATTAGAAGCCAGTCTGGATGAGAGCATCTGCTAAATGCCAGTAAGGTGTACTGTGCTTGATGTAGCATTGTTAAAAGTATATACACAAATATGAAGTCAGCTGTTTGTCCAGGAAAAATTGTCAAGAATAATCTTTATGGAGTTTGGATAGGAGCCAGAAGGCATATTAAGTCTGTGGTCTGTGAGGCAGCCATCCCTGCTCTGGAGTCTTTTCTATATATGTCGGGTGAATTCAGGTAATTTGGGACACTTTTTTGTAAATGCAGTTTCTGTGACTCCCAATGTCGCAAATGATCTGAATTCACTGTATATAGCTTTCCAGTCCGGCCAGAGAACAATCAAAACTGCAATTAAATCATCATTAGATACAGTGTTTTCTACTGCCTGAAGCAATCCAACCATATATACATGAGGAAAGGAAGTGCCACATGGTTTGAGAATTCAGGAGTCAGTTCCAACACAATGTCAAAATAGCTCCAAAGGCACCCTGCTGTGGTCCGAAGTGAAGTGTGTTGGGAGGGAAGGTTGGGTTGGAGGCCATGTCTTCTGAGACTGACTCATAAAACTTGTCAAAGCCTTGTTGCATTATTAAAGTGACCCTGTGGACCATTTTATTTTTATATATTAATATTAAGGGATAAATAATAGGGTTGACATATTATATAAGTCGCTTTAGATAAAAGCGTCAGCTTTTATATATTACTATTATTCCCTCATCCCTCAGCAACACACTTCCCCTGGAAAAGAGCTCACAATCCTTGACATTAAAGCATAGTTCCTCACCTCGCCCAGGGCCTGACACTGTGAAAGACAGACAGACTGACAGGTAGACAGGGCGACATGAGACATCCCTGTGGGTTAAGCACCATTTCTGATGAATCACACAAAACAGAAATAGCACTGGAAGTAAACATCCTGGACAGCAGTTGACTGGAAATTTTCACAAGGGTTTGATTTCTCATCAGAATGTGCATTCACATGGATCATGGCAGACAGTAGATGGAAGAACAGCACTTTTGTTGCGGTACGGAAAAAACTGGCATTACAGCACGGCAGCAAATACAATACATGTTGCTATGGTGATGTTGCTCCGTGATTATAATACAGCCAGTTTCCAACAGGAAAAGGAGGATTGCGTTTGGTATAGCTCTTTATCAAAGTTCTGTGGCATCCGATTTGGAATTCTGTTGAATACAATGGTGAAAAGTAAAAGTGCCATCTGCTGTAGCTGTCAATGGAGTTATTTGCCATTGGAGTTACTTTCTTCCATTGTGCTCTCGTCCACTATAATGACATCCATTGTCACCCACCATCCACCAGGATCCATGGGAATACAGGTGTACATGTTGGAAACTTAAAACAGTAGCTGGCCATGCAAAGTCATAGGAACAAACATTCCAGGCATGTCATGGACAAGCTGTGATTATTGTGCAGTCATGAGGAAACACCTTGGAAGATACATGCCAATAACAATTTAATAACATTTGACAATATCATGGCAAGTATTGAAAATGCATTGTAGGTGGGAGAGGGAGTGTGTAAGCAGTGGGTTCTGTGTGTGGTCAGTGTGGCTTGTGTCTTCCCCTCCCCACCAGGGCGTGTCTTCCTGTTGGAGTCCGGTAACGTGACAGATGTGGGCGACGAGGGGCTGGCACGGGGCAGGTGCGGCTCACAGGGCGCCCGTCTGGCTTCAGCGGAGGAGCTGCGGCACGCCGTGGCCGAGTGTTCCTTCAGCGACTGCGCCCGCGGGTGGCTGGCTGGGCCCAGTATTGGGTAAGAGCTCCCCCTGTCTCTTCATCCTGGTACTGACACTGTTGACATCAGACAGCCAGTCATGGGTAAATGACATTTTTCCATGCGCCACGTGGAAGTTTATTTGCCTCGTTTTTCCCGTAAGTGATATGATCGTACATGATTAGTCAACAGAGGGAACCATTGAGGTGGCTGGGCCCATTCAGAAACAGTCAGGAAAAATGTTATAAGATTGGATGATGAAACACCAGTATTTGGCAATTTTTGACCTTATTTGGAGAGCAGCGTGCAAAGGCTATCTCTGGCACTCAGCTCTCTTTGCCTAGCAACCATATCCGTGACCTGAGCATTGCATCTACACTAACAGATCAACCTGAACTGATTTTGCGGTCAGCACCCCCTGCTGGTAGTGAGATGATTTGCTCTCATCCCAAACATCCACTTCATTGTGATTGCATCCTTGTCAGCTTTGGCTGAGCTGTGTGTTTGCTTCTTTGTTCCAAACGCTGTATTGTATTCACTTGTATTTATTTGTATTTGTATTGATTTTTTTATATTTGTAGAGTATATGGGTTTGTAGTGGATGGACAGAGAACAGGCATGCCTGTGATAGAGGCCAATATTTTGTTCTGTATAGCTGATTATTGGATGATATGCAGAGAATATGCTGGTTATCTTTAAATAATGGCAAAGAGATTATTTAATGTGCCTTTGTATGGGTATGCTAAAGGGTCATTGATCAAGAGATCATAGTATCCAGATAGCATATACATTATCAGCCCTCAGTTTTGCCTGTTATATTGGCTGTAGTACCTTACCTCACAAGCACTTTTTGTTCAGTCTGTGAATGATCCCATTCATAAGCAGTGCAATGTTCCTCTTTGAAACGCAAGTGGGGTTGGTTAATGGCATTTTAAGTACTTGTAATTTGAAAGTAATGTCTTAATTTTAAAGGTGTGCTTTCATCTCTGTGCAAACATTGCAATATGTACTATATACAGTGAAACAATGAACATGGGGTTAAAGTGCAGAATGTTTAATCCATTTCAAGTGATCCGTGTAGGAATTACACCCCCTTTTAAACATAGTCCCCCTGTTTTAGGGGGCCAAAAGTAATTGGACAGTTTGCACTTTAACCTCATATTCGTTGTCTCATTTCAAATGCGCTGGAGTACAGGGCCAAAAACACAGAAATTGTACCACTGTCCAAATACATCTGGACAACACTGTGTGTGTGCACATGTGTGTGTCTGAGAATGTGCTCTGCTGTCATGTCTAAGACTTACAGGATATAGATACACTATTTATAGGTATAAGACAAGTACCACTGTTTTGAGAGCTTGTGTTTATTACTTTACTAAAAAAAAGGGAACAGAGTAATGGAACCAGAGGGAAAGTTTCCCCATTTTATGCTGGAGAGCTACACATCCTGGGGAAAGGTGTGATGTGGGCGAATGGTTTAATTTGCACCTGTGCTCTCAGACTCTCAGTGGTAATGCAATGAGGCTCCAGGCTGTCTCTGCACTAGAGCGTTTCTCCGGTGTTATGTCTCTGCCCAAGGCGCTGTGCTATATATAGGCCTATAGATGTCAGTCAGCTGAAGAAGCAGTCCACGGAAGGCAGCACGTTGGCAGTAGTTGAGCATTTTTGATGTGCTGTGTATCAATAGGAGGTTACTCGGTTTGTCCTCTCCATACAGTATAATGAACCTATGCAGTAAAATGTCCAGTGAGTGTTAATTCAACTCTAACAGAGTACATATGAGTCCAATAGGGACCGCGTATACTCTTTAAACAGACGCAGACTTCAGTCTATATAATGAAATGAAAAAAATTGCTACAGATGTTTGTTATTGGCGTGAACTGTAGTTTTAAAGTTTTGTTTGAATGGATCCTGTAAAATGAAAAAACCCAAAACATTGTCCATCAATGTGTCCATTCATAGCCTAAACTTGAGGTTTACAGCACCTGGCATTGAGTGACTAAACAGGGTTAGGGTTAGGAAATTAACACCAACATATGCAAAAAGGAACGAACGGTTTTCTAAATCATCTCAAATGTTTTCCCATATCAATTGCACATATCAATTTAATGCCTGACCAGACTCTGCTAATTTTAAACAGTATGAACTGCTCTTCAAAAGCAGCCCCCCCCCCCTAGTAGTTATCACCAGGCCTGTCTGGATGGAGTGTGTGTATTTTTGCAGTAACCGGCAACACCTTTCGCACCCAGACACCAAGTTTCAGCATGTACCGTCCATCTATCAGCCGTTTTCAATGTGGATATATCACACACGTACCGTTCATTATCAGCCGTTTTCAATGTAGATATATCACACACGTACCGTCCATCTATCAGCCGTTTTCAATGTGGATATATCACACACGTACTGTCCATTATCAGTAGTTTTCAATGTGGATATATCACACACGTACTTACGTCCATCTATCAGCCGTTTTCAATGTGGATATATCACACTGGATCCTTCAGGTCCGTCTGTTTCCAATCATATTCAGTAGTCTGATAAAATATGAGGTTATATGTATTGTGTACATACAGTGGCTTCAGAAAGTATTTAGACCCCTTCACTTTTTGCACACATTATTGTGTAAAATTGCAATTTTTCCAGCAATCTACACTAAATAACCCATAATGACAAAGTGAAAACATGTTTTTGGAAATTTTTGATAATTTATTAACAAATAATAAAAGTATTCAGGCCCTTCATTCAGTACTTTGTGGAAACCCCCTTGGCAGCAATTACAACTTCAAGTCTTCTTGGGTAAGTCTCCAGAAGATTTGCACACCTGGATTTCAGCAGCTTATCCTATTCTTCCTGGTTGATCCTCTCAAGCTCCGTCAGATTGGATGGGATAGAGGGTCTGGGAACTGCCATCTTCAGGTCTCTCTCCACAGATGTTCTATGGGGTTTAAGTCTGGGTTTTGGCTGGGGCACTCAAGGACAGTCAGAGACTTGTTCCGAAGCCACTCATGCATTGTCTTGACTGTATGCTTTGGGTCATTGTCGTGCTGAAAATTGAACTGTCACCCCAGTCTGAGGTTGCGTGCACTCTGGTTTTCTTCAAGGCCGTCTCTGTATTTGGCTGCATTCATCCTTCCGTAAATTCTGACCAGTCTCACAGTCCCTGCTTCTGAGAAGCACCCCCATAGCATGATGCTGCCACCACCATGTTTTAACATAAGGATGGTATTAGCCAGGTGATGAGCAGTGCCTGGTGTTCACCAAATATAGTGCTTAGAGTTCTGCCCAAAGAGTTCAATTTTTGTCTCATCAGACCAGATAATCTTTTATCTCATGCTGTCAGAGTCCTGTTTTGCACTCCATGCGGGCAGTCATATGCCTTTTACTCAAGAGTGGCTTCAGTCTAGCATCAGTCTACCATAAAAGCCTGATTGATGGAGTGCTACTGAGATCGTCATCCTTTCCGACAGGTTCTCCCATCTCTGCAGAGGCCTTCCGTATCTCAGTTAGAGTGACCGTTGGGTTGTTGCCCGGTTACTGTGCTCATGGGAAAACTCTAAGCTTTAGAAATGTAGTGCCGCGGTGGCGCACGGCTAAGGCCTCGGACTGTGCTGCAGACATCAGTTTGATGCAGTTGCACCCAGACACCCCGGTCTTGCCAAAGTTGAGTTCGGCCAGTACACAACGGAGCGGCATAATTGGCCACTCCGAGGGTACAATTGGCAACCAAATTGAGAGAAAAATGTAAACTCATTTTATTTTTAAAAAGACATGCAGTGCGAATTGTGGTACCTTATATACACAGGTGTGTGCCTTTCTAAACAATGTCAAATCAACTGGATTTGACGCAGGTGGACTACAATCAAGTTCTAGACACATCTCAAGGATAATTAAGCTAACAGGATGCACCTGACCACAATTTTGAGTGCCACAAGTAAAGGGTCTTAATACTCATGTAAATATTCCTAAAAATATGTTTTCACTTTGTCATTATGAGTGTAGATTGATGTGTGATGTAGGATGATTTATGAGAGAGGTCAGAGACAAAAAGCCAGACTGGTCGAAGCTGACAGGAAGGTGACAGTAACTCAAATAACCATGCATTACAACAGTGGTGTGCAGAAGAGCATCTCTGAACACGCAACGCGTCAAGCCTCTTAAGTGGACAGGCTACAGCAGCAGAAGAGAAGTGTACATGTAACATAAGTCATCACATTTTGATTCAGGATGGTTTCGTCCTGACATCAGACTGAATCATCTCTTCATATTGTTCTGATCCTGTGTGGGATACATATACATATATGTAACATGTTCTTTACAACCTCCTCATGACATCATCCAGTATTGCAATTCAGTATTGTTTTCCATGTCCCATTGGTATTACGGTATTACAATTATGTGCAGATGTATATGGGTGTAGCTATACATGACTATATCGAACACAAGTTATAGAAACAGACCCATCGCCTCGGATTTCCTGTCACATCATCTAGGGTGGTGTTGTAGGTGAAACGTTCCCTATTGAAGGCAGAACATTGCATTTCAACAAACGTCTTGAATGTTCCCATCCTGCTATCGATGTCACGCTCAGAGTTTCTTACCCAGTAATAATACGTACAGTATACCTAGGAAGTAAAAGAATGAATGGCCAAAACCTTTTTCATCATCAAAAGTTCGTCAGTCAACCATTTTCAAGGGATTGGTAACATGAACTGCACTCATATAAATCATAATCCCAACAAGCTGAAAAAGCACAACATCACCCATGAACACTTCTTTATAAATCTTATCACTGTAAAGGACTAAAACACTGGGGGAAAACTCATTTTAAACTCGGCAACCTAACAGTGGGTGAAGTGAGAGTAAAACCCAAAAGATTCAGTGGCAAATTAAGCAAATTACAAGGCAAACCCCTGTCTGGAATCAATTAAAAGGGGCTCTTCTTTGGCAGAACAGGATAGAACTCTCTAGCTGCCTAATATGGTGGCAGTCACATATCTGTTAAGATTAATTCTGAAAAAAATTGAAACGGTCACAAAAGACAGGGAAGAGGGGTTTGACTCAGCCAGGATGAGAGTGCCTCATCATGCACCAGCAACCCTCAATGGCTAGTCCAGCGTCTGCAAATTAGCTTCTTAAGCTGCACATGAAGTGTTTTCCTCTGTCTCATGTCTGTGCGGGCACAAATTACAGACTGTATGAGTTTGATAAGAAGGCTGAATAAAAGGGGGGCCCTGGATTGATACCCCACCTTCATACCCACACCCCATTCCTCACGCCCTGGATGACTCAGCATTCCCCTGGCACCGGGGGGAGTCAGAGGCACGTGGGTGTGGACTGGAACATCACACAACCCCACCTACCACCCTCCTAAAACCCATCGTCCCCTCCTACCCCCCGTCACTTCACACCCACCCCTTAAAGTACAGCAAGTGCCAGAATATGACCCATCCCTTCTCTGAACCCACCTGAACCAGTACGCTCACGATGTTGCGGGGGGAGAGAGGGAGAGGGAGACAGGACTGCATTTTCTGATTTGGATATTGAACCCTAGGGAAATTGTTCAGTTGGATACACAGCGTGAGATGTATATCCATTATGCCCGTTCAAAACACTATTTATCAACACTTTTAATATTCAAACAAATACACTCTGTGATTTTATTATTCTAGTATGATCAGCTTGAGAGAGAACTTTTGTCTTTAACATATACTAATATCTTTCATGTTGGGCCAAGAGTGATTGGGATTTCATGGGAAACTTTGATTCACTGAGATTGAACAGGATATTTGACAATTGTAATAAGGCTATGAATTGTCTGTTCCAACTTTGGTGACATTGGTAATGACTAAAATGTAGAATTGCAATCCAGACCCTCCTACCTAATGGTACATCCCAAAACCTAAGAAACCTGAGCAAATGAAAGGGAATTTGTCGGAAGAGTGAGATTTTCCTGCTGTGGGCTGTGACTAGGCAAGAAAGATTCCCACAGTTTGGAGAGGAAAATGAAAGGGTAGAACATGTAAGAACAATATCAATATTTTCTGATACTGATCTAGAAAATAATAAAATAAATAATAAAATAATATGCCTTTTTTGGGAGAGTGCTGGCTTACATAGACACATCTTTTCTGAAGCAGTTGTTTTTTCACAGTGATATTTCTTTAATAATCTACTCCTCCAATGTAGTCCATTTTCCGGTACCATCTGGGTGGGCAAATTCTAGATGTGATTTTTTTAATCCTATACATCCCTAGATTATGTTTTGATATGATAGTTTTGCCAAAAAAAGTCCCCTGCCATATTTTGCTCCCCTTCGCATGATTCGCTTGTAGGTCGGGCTGTGGAGGAGCTAGAGACATGAGCCTGTAGTTATTGTTATGCGCCTGAGTCTCCTGAACGTGTAGAGATCAACCCTGAGTCGATTAGACCTTCCTAGGCCGAGCTATGGTCACTTTTCCGCACCTACCCCCTACCGGTGAATGCCTCATTTTTGCGGTTTTCCGGAGGTATTGTGCGGTAGGTGCGGAAAAGTTACCATAGCTCAGCGTAGGAAGCTCTGATCGACTCGGGGTTGGTCTCTACGTGTTCAGGAGACTCAGGTGCATAACGAACATGTCTCTACCAACCACAGCCCAACCACAGCCCGAGCTACGAGCAAATAACGCGAAGGGGAGCAAAATATAGCAGGGGACTTTTTTTGGCTCCACCAGAAAAGTTAAAAAGGGTAAAACATTTTACCTAATAGATATCACCATGAAACTTCCTCAGTTGGTTACTTACATAAAGACTATTATTTTTTTGTATTAAAGGTTTTCTGAATTTTTATGTTTAAATATGCAAATGATGCATTATCTACTTAAAATATGTGTTCATTTGCATATCTTTCCAGAACATTGGATAAAGCCAGTAATTAATTACTATACATCCCTAGATTATCTTTTGATGTGATAGACCTTGTTGGTCTATCCACGGACCACAGATACATTTATTTAGCCCACAAGGCAGTGAAACCTGTAGGTATATGGAGTCCCAACAGTCAACCTATATAATGTTTGAAAATATATTTTTCATTTACATCTTAAGAACATTTATGATACCTCCTCTTGTATAGCCTACCCTGTACCTGGGATAATGGTTCAGTCCAACCAATGTAGGGCTGAGGAAGATGTATATAAGCTGGTCATTCTGACCTTGGTGAGAGAACAGCATCCTGTGAGGCTGTGGAAGTGGTTTTGATTTAAATTATATTTGTAGCATCCCAGGGCTGCAAATTTATGTTTCCTGATTTTTGTTGGTTATTTTTGGTTAATAAAACCACTATCTCATTTGCCTCATGACTCCCTTCTTCAGCACACCAACATCTTCTTAATTAAGTTTTTCCAGTGCCAGTCACTCACACTAGCATCTCTTTAAGTAGTACTATTATATTGTGTATAAGACAGGCCCCTACTGTATAACTTATCAATTGTTACTTGTAGCCTCCAGGACTAATGTGTGCAGTACTGAAATATGTAGTCAAAGCATATAGTTCTATAATAATGCTCATAAATAATAACGCTTATAATCTTTGAAAAAGCAACAGGCATTACTGCAGCATTCAGCATTCAGTGAAGAGCAGGGTTTGTTGCTGTGGGCTCCCGCCCATACCAGCCCAGCTACTCATCTGCCCGAGCGTATACGTGAGCAACGTGAATTTGCGGCGTTGTGGAGGTCCCCACGTCGTCGGGATACAGTGTGTTTCCTGGCACATCGTGCAGCTGTCTGCCTGGCTGTCCTCGCGGTGAGAGAACAGAGCCAAACATCAGCACCCAGAGCAGCTCCAGAGGCAATTGCATACCGCATGGGAAGGAACAACTAAACGCAGTTTCATAACAGACCAATTTACAGCAGATAGGCATTAATATTGGGGAAATTCCGGTAGATTCCTATAGGAAATCACACATCAGATGAGATGTTGTTACCTTGGAGCTGAATACAAACACATATGCCAGACTGTGTCTTTTTTTAAATAGACACAGCAATAAACTTCCTCAATGATTTACAATATTTTCATTTTTGTGAGTATTTTGCTTTAGGACAAAAAACAGTCGCCCGTTAAGTAGCTGAACCCACCAAACCACAACCAGAATCTATGGTTTTGACCAATGCGCTAGACTTTTCCAAACCCTATTTTTAGAGATACGTGGGCCATACTGAATTTTGTTCCAACTTAATTAGGTCTGATTCACTTTCTTTCCATGTTGAGCCATGCCAGGGTGTGCCAAAGGATTGATCTTACCAAGGCCAATGTAGAATAATGGGACAACTTTCTCAAACGAAACCAGATCCCACCCATGCCAAGGGGACAGTATCTTCCTCGCAGTAATTTACATTTAAATGAATACTTAATATTTAAATCATGCTGGTTAGGAATTATTCAAGTGGGTGAAGCTTAGGAAGGTAGTTATTTTCGGTAAACCTTTCATTGTAATTGTGACATGATATTTTTGTTTTCTTCTGACCTGTAAGGATAAAGGCTGCAGCCAGGATGCTTGCGATGCACGATACAGGGCTACGACACTGCACAGCACCACTGTCATATCTGTCAGTCAGCTGGTGGTTTTCATGGTAACAAGCAAAACACAGTGGAAGTGATGCCATTTCTTGGTCAGTGTTAGGTTTTGAGTTTCATTTTTTTCCGTGGCTGCTTACATAATGCAATGTAGCAGTAAATTGAGAAACAGCAGTAGGGTCAGGTCAACAGAGCTCAACACAGAAAAGGTTCTCTTAATCCATCCTATAGTGGGAGTTTGTTAAGCCCAGAGGGACAGTTGTGTCTTTTCTTGCATTGTAGATTCAGAGTTATCATGGGCAGTCAGCTATTGCTAAGGTAAAGACCACATACTGTAAATACAACTGTACAACATGTATATTTTGCTAACAGTGGTTGTCACATCAGATTGACCACATGTCATTTTTAATGCCTGTCCAATTTTTTGTTCTTACTTGCATGTGGCCTAATGGCTAAGGTACATGACCCTTGACCAAGGCCCTTAACCCCACATTACTCCAGGGGGGATTGTCCCCCAGCTTAGTCCAATCAACTGTAAGTCGTGTGGGACAAAAGTGTCAGCTAAATAACTAAGTATTATAATAATTGTAGACCAGGCAGTTCAGATCAGAATTAACAGCCTGGGATTGAGGGTAATCCAATGAGGTTGTGGTCAAGTTGCAGGTTTGAATCTAGACACTGGAAGACTGCAGCTGCAACCTTTAGCAAGCTCTGCAGTGTCAGCATTAGGCTGTGGAAACAGATCCTTTTAAAATATGTTAGTTGGTGTGCATAAGACTGGCTATCTAACTGAACAACGGTAATTATGTTGCTGATGGCTGTATCGTGAAATAGCAGAATATGTAAAATGGTCATCTTCATTTATTCTGTGGTTGCTTTGCAGAATGCTCCCTGTCGAAATGAAGTTGTACTGATTATGAAGACCAAAGGTCTGATAATCGTGGGCAGCAGTGTGGAATAGAAGCTAAAAGTTTTCAGGATTAGATCTCAATCAGGGCACTGTTGTTATATTCATGACCAGTTATCGGAATTAGAAAACTTGTGCAATGCAGAACATAGCATTAAGTGTTCAACCTATGTGATTATGATATGAATCAGGAAATTTGTGATTAACAGAGACTATCAATTTACCAAGTGATTATACATGATGCATGTTGTTTTAAAAAGTCCCAATTTGTGCTTTATGTTTACAGTTGTCTCTGACTATGACTGACCCCAGATGGCTGAGAGCTCTATTGCCATTTTTAAAATGACTCCCACTGCCTCTCTGCCTGGTGCTCAATATTAATGCATTGGATTGTGGGTGATAATCTTGTGCCATGATAATCTTGCACACTGCCCAGGCAGTTCACCTGTATTAAACTGCTTTATGCCACAAAAATAATAATTGGAATTAGCTCTGGTCCTAAATAGTTTGTACCCAACCATAAACCAAATAACTTCCTGTTTGGGCTAGCTGTGTGTTGGAAGCATCATCCTCAGGCATCAAGTGCATATTTTACAACCATTATGCTGCATATAAAACTTTAGATCTTAGCCAGAGTTCCCCTTTAGTTGTCCATTTGTTTATGAAAATTACCCTGTGGTTAAATATGCAGCCCGAAGGGTATATTCTTTGTGACTATGTTACACAACTCCATGATTACATAAGTAAATTCATGAAACATAATTACATGAAAGTTGAAGGCTGAATTTTGGGAAAGTTCAAGAATTGGCTTTACAGTTAGGTGGAGAGTAACATGAAGGGGTTTTGGGGTTAGGGTTAACATGAAGGGAATTCCAAGAACACACAAGGCACAATGCACAGCCCCCAGATAATACTGAGCCACGCCAGTCTGCATACTGACATACAGTCCACATACAGTCTACATAAGTGTCATGTCATACATTTGTTGCAAAGGCCCAAAAGAATGATTTTGAACTAACAGCTTTGGTGGTTTACCACAGTTCCTTGCTTTTTGCGACACTGCAGCCCAGTTTTTCTAATGGAAGAACAGACAACATGTGCACAGAGCGTTTCTGCAGAATCCACAGATTAGGATACATGTGGAATCCACGTGTTCCGAAAGAGTCAAACGTTCCACAGGTGATTTGCATGCATTGGGCTAAGCTGCAGGTCAAACGCTGTGCATGGGATTTTGCAAGATGCACTGCGGTCATTTGAAAAGACAGGTCTGCTTGGTCAAGTTTTATTCGTTATGAGCTTGTCGTGTGCCTGGGACCTGTATCACCAAGCAGGATTACTAGTTAGCTGGAAAACTGCACTGAGTAAACCCCCCCAAATCTGTAAGTGAAGTAAAAAAATAGCTTTTATGGGTTTACACTGCAAAATCACTAAAAACACTGGTCTGTATTAATATCAATAATATGTGGCATGATAAAATGAAAAACAGGATTTAATTATAATTAAACAGCATGTTATCACAGAAATATTTAACATACAATGCCCTCCATAATGTTCAGGACAAAGATTTCTTTATTTGCCTCTGTACTCCACAATTTGAGATTTGTAATGACAAGATTTGTGCACATTGTGCACATTGTCAGTGCACATTGTCAGATTTTAATAAAGGGCATTTTTATACATTTTGGTTTCACCATGTAGAAATTACAGCAGTGTTTATACATAGTCCCCCCATTTCAGGGAACCATAATGTTTGGGACACGGCAATGTTATGTAAATGAAAGTAGTTATTTTCAGTATTTTGTTGCATATCGTTTGCATGCCATGACTTCCTGATGTCTGTGACCTATCAAGATCATCAGAGTCTGGATATTTTATTTTCAGGTTGTCCTAGAAGCGATACTTAAATTTGCATTTGAATGTATTCCTATGGGAACTGGGGGGTAGGTCTGGATTTAGCTGCAAATTATGCTGATACAGTATGGAACACATTTGTTGGCTAAATGGCTTTAAGTCATCAAGGGTCCAAGGCATTAAATGAGCCTCAAACCTCCATGCTGCTGCCAGATATGCAGTAGATAGGAAAATAGTTGTTCCTCTTGCATATTTTTTTCCATTGAGTTCAACAGGAAAATTTGTCAGGAAAAACAATTATTTTCCTGTCTACTGTCCCAAACATTATGGAGGGCACCATATGTTTTCATTGATACAGATACTTAGTTTAATTGCATGTATGTTGTAACATCTTATCTTGACTTTGGGAAAGTGTAGCTCAACACTGTGATGTAATGCATTGCCAACATCAAGATGTTTAGACAAATTTATTCAGCAAAGAGGCTCTTCCAACTGGCAGACTGGATCGAGTGGTTCTGCCCTCCCGTTATCATAGTGTCAGGGACTGGGCTCCGGGTATGCCATCCATAATCCCTCTGTTATCAAACATGGGCCAGTTTGGGAAAATAAAGGCTGGCTGTTGTTGGATATGAGGTGACACAGTTACTGCTTTATACAGAAACATTAGGTAATGCACTGCCTCTGAAGAGACTGTGAACACTCCTCGAAAAATAACACTGCCGGGAGATTTTAATAGCAGCTTTGTGTTCTTTGACGGTCCCTTGTGCTCCTTTGTCATTTCGGGTCATCGTTGAGGGAACAAAAGCCCAAATGGCTTCCTCCCTTATCGGTGCTATGCAGTCCACCCCTGTCCTACAGACCCATGGGTCGGGGGTTGCCTGTACCCTCCGAAATCCCTTCAGTGCAGTAATCTAAAGCCCAGATAAAACTGAGCCACTCCAGTCCACGTACAGATTGCAAGTGTCATGCCATACATGTGTAGCAGGGCTTGTGTTGTCATAACAATAAGCCTGGGATGGTGATGTCATCCCCCTGGTTGCGTGAGAGAGTCAGAGAGGGGGCTTTAATCACTCTGTCCGGGGAGACCTGGCCTTGTAGGGGAGTGTTAACAGCCCTCACAAGGGACACCGTAATAACAGGAGGCAGAGCGGAATCTCGGACATGTGTTTTGGTTAGCATGTTACGGGACACAGCACACGCCTGATGTCCCGTGTGATCTGAGCGTATCCCTGATGCACACATGCATTCAGGCTCTCTGGACGGGAAGTACAGGTCTTTCAGAACAACTTGGTCAAGACGGGAACCCACAGCATTTTCCAAGCTTAGGGCAACCATTCTATGCATGTTACAAGCATCTTTACAAATCTTTTATGACATACGTATAGTAGTACACAAAAGGATATTGGTCTGTTGGCACAATGTGTATTTTAGAGAAATGCAGTGCATGATGCAGCATGTGATGTAGTGTGTGTGTGTGTGTGTGTGTGTGTGTGTGATGTAGTATGGGATGCAGTGTGTGATTCAGTGTGTGATGCAGTGTGATGTAGTGTACAATTCAGTGTGTGATTCAGTGTGTGATGCAGTGTGTGATTCAGTGTGATATAGTGTGTGTGATTCAGTGTGTGATTCAGTGTGTGATTCACTGTGATATAGTGTGTGATTCAGTGTGTGATGCAGTGTGATGTAGTGTGTGATTCAGTGTGTGATTCACTGTGATGTAGTGTGTCATTCAGTGTGTGATTCAGTGTGATGTAGTGTGTGATTCAGTGTGTGATTCACTGTGATGTAGTGTGTCATTCAGTGTGTCATTCAGTGTGATGTAGTGTGCGATTCAGTGTGAAGTAGTGTGCGATGCAGTGTGTGATATAGTGTGTGATTCAGTGTGATGTAGAATGTGATGTAGTGTGTGATTCAGTGTGATGCAGCATGCGATGTAGTGTGTGATTCAGTGTGTGATTCAGTGTGATGTAGTGTGTGATTCAGTGTGTGATGCAGTGTGTGATTCAGTGTGTGATTCAGTGTGATGTAGTGTGATTCAGTGTGTGATTCAGTGTAATGTAGTGTGTGATTCAGTGTGATGTATTGTGTGATTCAGTGTGTGATTCAGTGTAATGTAGTGTATGATTCAGTGTGATGTAGCATGTGATGTTGTGTGTGATGCAGTGTTTGATGCAGCATGTGATGTAGTATGCCCTTCTTCACAGGACCATAGTATGTAGCGATGTGGGTGGTGGTCAGAAGGCCATGAAAGTGATGGATGTGATCGTTGAGAATGCCACTGCAGCCAGCCGCCACTTGAACGTGTTCTGCATCAAAGACAAAGGTCAGTACTTTTATTTCCTGCCCCTGTGTTCAGATCTGACCTCGTTTAGATTGTGTACACACTAGTGATGGTGAACACTTAATCAGAACAACCTACATAGCTTCCATTTTACATAGGAGTTATATAGCTGGATATTTACTGAAGCAATGTAGGCTTAGTATCTTGCTTAAGGGTACGACAACAGTGGCTTACATGGAAATCCAACTTGCAACCTCTAATTTACAATCCGTCTTCCCTAGCCATTATACTACACTGCCTATAATTTACAAACACTGACAATTTACTGGCCACTGAAAAGGGCGTAAGAGGATATAGTTGATATATTCACCATCAGTAATAACTGCAATGTCCATCAATCCCCGAAGGTATTTACTGGAATGCTTCATTGTTATATAATCTGGTTGAAAGGAGGCGGTTGAAAGGAACAGTGTCCCACACCTTGATGGAAGTGTTTTTAATCTTGATTAAAGCTGCATCCTGGACAAATACTGTCAATGATAAATAGCTTACATAAGTTGGAGTGGTCATCGAGCGGCTAGCTTTCAAAGGCTTGCCTTTAAAAGCTGTCGGCTGGCAGAAAGCAGCAGTAAACAAACATACAGTCGTCCTGGCCGTGCCCGTTAAGATGTTTCCCTTCCGGGGTTTCTCGGAAAGCTGCGGCTTTTTCAGGCCACGTAAATTTGTGGTGCATAATTTGTGGCTGACGGTGCTTTTATCCGTGTGATTAATATCAAGTCAAATTTAACCTGATATTAGACAGTTTGCTTAACTGGGATTGCTTCATCGGAAGCTACCCAAATATTGCCTGTGGCTTTCTCAAAAAAAGACAAAAAACTGAACAGGCTAGTCTTTCAGTCATCCCCCCTCCCTACAAGAGCTCAGGACATCAAAATTGGGGCCAGGTCCATTTGAATCCACTAGTGATAAAAACTTAGCTCCTTAGCCCAGGGTCCAAGTTTCTTTCTATGTTGCTGATACTCCTGTCTGCATGGTGTTAACCACCACCTTGCCTTTTGACATAGGAACCATTGTTTCAGTACGTAGGACATCTACTATATGTTGGTGGGGCCTCAAATGGCTGTATACACAGTGAGGAGGTTACATTGCCGAAAATGGAGTGAGTATAACTGCTGTAAAATCCAGCTATGCCAACTTGAAAATCGAGCTGGTCAACCAGCTACCAGCTGCTTCAAAACCTACCTGCAGCTATAGCAGGTGGCAGGGTACATACAGATGTTCTTTAACAGATGGGCCCAGTGCAATTACAATAGCTGAAGCTATTATTTTGAGGACATGGTTCACCATCCTATGGTCAGAAAGTTGCACTTCCTGCTTTAGCAATGAGGTAAGGAGGCTTCATAAACTCCAGAAAGGGTGGGGTTATGGTGCACACCAATCAGGAGGTTTTCCCAATAGAGCCAATTAACTAGTCGACACTGCAGCAGTGCGAGTGGCTAACAAATACAGTTAGGCATTATCAAGAAATAAAAATATGTGATGAAAGTAAAATAAGGAGTAAAAGGTTGTTTAAGGTGTCAGCAGGACAATTTAGTTTAGGGCTGTGTTTTGGGAGTAATAAGCACAGCTCACAAAGTGAGCTTGAAATAGAAGCCAGAATCTGACCTTTCCATCTTATCATCTGGTCTCAAGCTCCATCCATCGATCCATTATCTGAACCTGCTTATCCTGAACAGGGCCTATCCCAGCATACATTGGGCGGAAGGCAGGAATACACCCTGGACAGGTCGCCAGTCCATCGCAGGGCACACACACCATTCACTCACACACTCATACTTACGGACAATTTAGACTCTCCAAATCAGCCTAGCCTGCATGTCTTTGGACTGTGGGAGGAAACTGGAGTACCCGGAGGAAACCCACGCAGACACGGGGAGAACATGCAAACTCCGCACAGAGATGCCCCGGTCGACGGGGATTCGAACCCAGGACCTCCTTGCTGTGAGGCGGCAGTGCTACCCACTGCACCATCCGTGCTGCCTGGTCTCAAGCTATTTTTATTTATTTTGGGGTGTCAGTTATCTAAGTCATTAATTTGAAAATAATTCCAAAAGGGTTCCTTAACTGTGTCGCATGTAGTGTGTGATGTAGAGAAGCACTGAAGCATTGCATCTTTCCAGTGGGGATCATACATCATAAAACTTCATTTTCAGGAACAATGAGCGTAATGCCAAATCTAATCCTTTCGAATTAACATTCAAACAATCTGCGGGCATAAAATGCTGCATAATAGCGTATGATCCAAAGACATACAATGTTATCACAAAATTTAATTTGTTGAAAATGAGATATAGCTACTTATGGTACCCAAATAAATGTTTGCTTGCAGGGGATAGTAAGGGGTGATAGGTTAAGAGTCATTATTAAAATTAACTGCCTTCTCTGCTTGCAGCCCACTGCTGAAAGAACCCCAGAATTATCAGAATCTCAAAACTCACCAACCCGTTCCATACGGATGTTCATATAATGCTGTGTTAAGTAGTGGTATTGCAGTGCATGCATGTGCCCTGAAGCATAGGAGCAGGCAGATCTCAGCAATGTTTTCTTCCCATAGGATCTATCCGGCAAGCAGTCAAGCCCAGACACGGCATAGGAATTAATCTTGTGTTTTAATGCCCTCAGGTCTTGAGTCATCTTACAACATTTATCAAACTGCTTGCAGGATGTTCAGCGAGGTCCAAAGCAAACATTGTGTCAGCTTGGCCCTTTAAGTGGTGCTGTGTGTCTGCACTGTTTATTGAGTAAATCAAGGATGGGATAATCCTGGCTCAGATGGGTGTTTGCTTTGGTCATTTTCCTGTTCGTTTAAAAAAGTTAATCTGCTGCTATTTATTTTTGAGTCTTTTTTAAAAATATGTGTGGGAGTGCACCCATTACTCTTTCTAAATGAATGTGGGGTTCCCATGCCGAATCAATGCTGATTTCTGATCAAAAAGAAGTTCTTGACTAGCAGTTTTTCTGTCAATCAATTCTCAAATCAAAGCACCGTTCACGGATATTGTGTATTTTGCTGATTGGAAACATTATGCTCATTAGGCATATAGGCCTAAAAAAAGCCACAGAGAAGCTGGGATCAGCATGCTGGCAAAGGAGACCCCACCCCCACCCCAAAAATCCTCCACTGGCTGCCTTCGGAGACAGACTGGGAATTAGCCATGCTATTAAAAAGACAGATGAAATTTAATTTCCTGACATGCTGCTGTAATTGTAAGTGCGGGAACATTTCTCTCAGAGAGTCGCTTTGTTTCCATCACAGTAACTGCTCTGAACAAGTTTAACCGACATTTTAAATTTAAACGGCTCTACTGGGGCTCAGATAACTTGGTTGTTTTATGGAATTGGATTTTGTTCCGCATTAACACAGAAGACATAAAAAAGCACAGGCATGTTAAATATGGTGTATTTTCAAATGTGGTTTTTCTTGTACTTCTGGTGGAATGATTGTAGCCAATTGGTCATTGAATGGCTCCTGTGGAAAATTTGATCCTATCACATTTTCTCTCTTTGAACAGGACACTACATTAAATAATAACAACAAAGTATTGCACAGAATCTTATGCCAACGCAGAGTTTTCATTCTTCCTATTTTGCAGTCCCTGGTTTTCAACAGGCAAGTGACATGATGTTCTTTTTTGTATTGGCACAGGTGATCCGTGTGGGGACCCACCCTCGTTCCCACACACCTCCCTGCAGGGTCACACAGGGTTCGAGCTGGGGGACGAGCTGCTCTACACCTGCGCCCCAGGCTACGTCATGCCCAATGGTCGTACGGCCTTCAGCCTGCTGTGTGACAGCTGTGGGGCGTGGTACGGCCTGGTCCAGCTCTGTGTCAAAGGTCAGACTTGGGGGATGGGGCAAGAGGGAAGCTTGGTGTAGATTGGTGCGGTGGTTTTGGGCGGTAATGGGCAAGAAGAAAAGCAGTAATGGAAAAACACACAGAACCTGAACCAAGTAGGCTAGCTTGAATATACCTCTACCGTGGGAAAGGAGTATGATGAGCCAGCCTTGCTACAGTTCTATAGTGGGAAAGGGGTATAATGAGCCAGCCTGGTTCCAGTTCTACAGTGGGAAAGGGGTATAATGAGCCAGCCTGGTTCAGTTCTACAGTGGGAAAGGGGTATAATGAGCGAGCCTGGTTCAGCTCTACAGTGAGAAAGGGGTATAATGAGCCAGCCTGGTTCAGCTCTACAGTGGGAAAGGGGTATAATGAATCAGCTTGGTTCAGCTCTACAGTGAGAAAGGGGTATAATGAGTCAGCCTGGTTCCAGTTCTACAATGGGAAAGGGGTATAATGAGTCAGCCTGGTTCTAGCTCTACAGTGAGAAAGGGGTATAATGAGTCAGCCTGGTTCCAGTTCTACAATGGGAAAGGGGTATAATGAGTCAGCCTGGTTCTAGTTCTACAGTGGGAAAGGGGTATAATGAGCCAGCCTGGTTCCAGTTCTACAGTGGGAAAGGGGTATAATGAGCCAGCCTGGTTCAGTTCTACAGTGGGAAAGGGGTATAATGAGCCAGCCTGGTTCAGCTCTACAGTGAGAAAGGGGTATAATGAGTCAGCCTGGTTCCAGTTCTACAGTGAGAAAGGGGTATAATGAGCCAGCCTGGTTCAGCTCTACAATGGGAAAGGGGTATAATGAGCCAGCCTGGTTCCAGTTCTACAGTGGGAAAGGGGTATAATGAGCCAGCCTGGTTCCAGTTCTACAGTGGGAAAGGGGTATAATGAGCCAGCCTGGTTCAGTTCTACAGTGGGAAAGGGGTATAATGAGCCAGCCTGGTTCAGCTCTACAGTGAGAAAGGGGTATAATGAGTCAGCCTGGTTCCAGTTCTACAGTGAGAAAGGGGTATAATGAGCCAGCCTGGTTCAGCTCTACAATGGGAAAGGGGTATAATGAGCCAGCCTGGTTCAGCTCTACAGTGAGAAAGGGGTATAATTAGTCAGCCTGGTTCCAGTTCTACAGTGAGAAAGGGGTATAATCAGCCAGCCTGGTTCAGCTCTACAATGGGAAAGGGGTATAATGAGCCAGCCTGGTTCCAGTTCTACAGTGGGAAAGGGGTATAATGAGCCAGCCTGGTTCAGTTCTACAGTGGGAAAGGGGTATAATGAGCCAGCCTGGTTCAGCTCTACAGTGAGAAAGGGGTATAATGAGCCAGCCTGGTTCAGCTCTACAGTGGGAAAGGGGTATTAGTGAGCCAGCCTGGTTCAGCTCTACAGTGGGAAAGGGGTATAATGAATCAGCTTGGTTCAGCTCTACAGTGAGAAAGGGGTATAATGAGTCAGCCTGGTTCCAGTTCTACAATGGGAAAGGGGTATAATGAGTCAGCCTGGTTCTAGTTCTACAGTGAGAAAGGGGTATAATGAGTCAGCCTGGTTCCAGTTCTACAGTGAGAAAGGGGTATAATGAGCCAGCCTGGTTCAGCTCTACAATGGGAAAGGGGTATAATGAGTCAGCCTCGTTCCAGTTCTACAATGGGAAAGGGGTATAATGAGTCAGCCTGGTTCTAGTTCTACAGTGAGAAAGGGGTATAATGAGTCAGCCTGGTTCCAGTTCTACAGTGAGAAAGGGGTATAATGAGCCAGCCTGGTTCAGCTCTACAATGGGAAAGGGGTATAATGAGTCAGCCTCGTTCCAGTTCTACAGTGAGAAAGGGGTATAATGAGTCAGCCTGGTTCCAGTTCTACAGTGAGAAAGGGGTATAATGAGTCAGCCTGGTTCCAGTTCTACAGTGAGAAAGGGGTATAATGAGTCAGCCTGGTTCAGCTCTACAATGGGAAAGGGGTATAATGAGTCAGCCTGGTTCCAAACCTACAGCAGGCAGCTCTACAAAATGTTGCCAGAATTGTGAAATATTATGTGTTTTGTTATTTGAACTCTCTGTGGACATTCTGAACAGCACCTTATTATTGGTGACAAATACAGTCTTGTATGTTCTGAGTAGGTCTCCGAAGGTCAGGGATGGCTAGCCAAAAGTTTGACCTCGGTCGCTCCTGAGGGCAGTAAAGACTAATGAGGCAGGGTGAAAGAGTAGGATATGTGATCCGTCGCACCGCAGAGAAGCACCAGCAGGAGGCCAGGATTTCCTTGTCAATATCAGTGTGTTTGCTGAGAGAGAGCTGTTCAGGCACTGAGTTAGCACTGACAGCACTGCCTGTCGCCCCAAGGCCTTGAGTCTGGGACACCATCAGAAAAGATGGGGAGAGAGTGAGCAAGAGAGCGAAAACAAGAGAAACAGAGAACATGACTGGGTCATTATATGCCTTTTCCCATTGTAGAACTGGAATCCGCTTGGCTCACTCAGTTTAGAGCCTTGCTGTTTATATATCATGTTTGTTATCATACTGACCTTTGCCAGCTCAGCCAGCTAGCAATCCTCATACTGGCCTGCATGTGAATTGTGGGCAAAGTTGGCAAGCTTCAGTTCTCCACGAACATGAAAGGAGGGTGGAAGGAGTCTGTTACCATCACAAGCAAAAAACTAAAGTTAGAGAGAAATGGCATAATGGCTGATCCTTAGACTGCAAGCAGGCTTGGTAGGTGCCATGTGACACAGGAGCCAAATGATACAGTCACAGGTAATGGAAAAGTAATTATACTTTCCCGCTTGTGGTAGTTTGATTACTGCTCTACTGTACTACTTAAATGGCATTAAAGGTGGTTTTATGAGAATGGAAAACTCAGGGTGGATGCTTTGTTGGATGCACCAAGTCTAAAAATAATCATTTTAAAGCTCATTTTTAAATTGGCATGTTGCAATTTAATTTTGTTGTCAAGTTAAGGCCATTCAAATAGAAAATATAGTGGTGAACCGCAGTCACATTCAGATGCCCTTTTACATGCCTTTAATAGCGAATTCTCAGTGCTTCTGACATTTAGACTGGCTGGCATTTGTGATCATAGATGGGGGCGGTATGATTATGTTGGTTAGAAGGTAGATTTGATTTAGCAGGAAAAGAACCAAGTGTTCATTTAGTTCCATTTCAGTTTCTGAAATTACATGGGGCTGCAAGGGCCACTTTCCAAACAGCTCCCACACATCTCTAAGGTTGTTCTGTTCTGTACCACATGCTTTAGTGAATTCCACTGGGGAGATGAATTAGTGATTCAGACCAAACACACACACAGACACACACACAGACACCTGGTTGGCCACAAGATGGAGGTGATCAGTAATCCTGGATCAGTTTTAGAACCCCAGAGTGTTGATTTTTTGCATCCATCCAAACAGTATGATTGGCTGTATTAAATCTTTGTTACAGTACTGGCCACAAAAATCCCCAGCATCATGGATACTGTTTATTGATTACACAAGATGCTGTGAATTGGCACCTTTGACCTTGAGAGGCCTTAGCTACATTTACAAAAATATTTTTCAAATGTAATTGTAAGGAACTGGAATGAGAGTGAATGACCCTTATCCCAAACAATTAATTTCTTTCCTTCATACATGACAAACATCAAGAACAACAGAAATGAACAGGCATACACCTTTTAGAATGTAACCACGCTCAGCCAGACTTAACAACACTGAGAATCACGAGACTGCAGCTTGACAGTTGGAAAGGAAACCCTGAACATTTAGCTCAGTGAGGTCTTTGTATTTGGTCGCTGATCCACCAAATGCACCTGAAAAGTGATTTATGTGATGATATAGTGTAATTTATGCAGGGATTAGGTCACAGCTATGAGGTGAGCAGCGTGAGCGTTGGGCCAAAAGGAAAACCACTCCAGTGCTCTTACCATTTCCTGTTGCTTCTCAGCCAGTGAAAGGCTGCTGTGTTCTGACCAGACCAACTCAGTGTGGTTGTCCTATACTGTAGCACAAGCCCTCTGGTTTGATGGGAGAATTTAAAGAGGAATGCCGAGTTCAGATGAATGAGAAATGTGAAACTCGAAGACAAGGTCTTTGGTTCTTGAGAAACAAAGGTTTCCATTTAGGAGTTAAGAAAGCCAGTCTACTTACACACTGAATCTCAACTAATTTTCATTTTCATTTAAAATCTCATTTTCATATCATGCCTGTGTGTGTGTGTGTTTGTGTGTATATGTGTGTTTAATTGTGTGTGTGTGTGTGTGTGTGTGTGTGCTTGAGTTTCTGTCTGTGTGTGTGCATGTATGTGTGTGGTTTGCAAAGCTGAGTTATCTTATCAACAAATTCCTGGTTTAAAGAATGAAGGCGTCATGACTATCCTTTAATGCAGCAAAGATGGGGTTTTGAATGTGTGTCCTTCTCATCCTGTCATGGCACTGCAAGATGGGTTGGGTTGTGGGAATAGCTATCATGGACATAATTAAGCTAAATATATAGAAATGACACCAAATAGTCATTACATTATACACCAGATGTGCAGTGATGCACTATTTGAGATGTTCAAAGCTTACCGGCTCCAGATTTTGAGTTCCCAAACATTGTTGCTGAGTGAAGGTGCAACTCATAATACAACTGTGCTCATATGCTGGCCATGGGGAATTTCCAGTGTCTAAGGAATATGTCACCGATGCCATCCTGGAAGATGCAGCGTTGCTTTCATTGGTACAGCAGTGCTTCAGTGGCCAGGAAAAACACGGTTCCCAAGATGTTCCAACTGAGCATGGAGATAAAACACATTTTGAACAGATGCAGGAGACAGTTAAAGAAATTGACTACCATGAGTTGCTTTTACTTAACTGTACTTTTCAATGGCAAGGCTGAAACTATTGCTGGTGCAAATATATGAATCAACCACATACAGTCAACAAAATGACAACAAATAAGCAGTACATCTACTGCAACAAATATTTATCTTTTAATTAGAAAATGCTCTTACCTAGGGGTGTTAGCTTATTAATATAGCATAATAGCTGGATGCTTTCATTATTAAAACAGTCATATCCAAACAGGATTTGAATTTTCTGTGTTTTCGATTGCAAGCCTTCACTAATGATGGCTCTCGTCTGTGTTCAGCAGATTCAGAAGTGGTGATGCTTGTGGAATAATAGTCACGTCCTCTGAGGAAAGTGAAACTCTTAATCGCCTTGGCTGCGAACAGATGCCATGACACTTCCATGCCAAATGCCAACGTTGGGCTCAGCCTGTGTGTGTAAATGCCGTGTTGGACTTCTGAGGGCTCCGGGGAGGGAAAAAGCTGGCGCACCTCACTTTGAGCGCGGCTGGGAAGGGAACTCCCACCCCCCCGGGGAACAGCCTGACAAGGCCTGCTTTGAGCTTTCAGTAATTGATGGCCAAACTACTCACATTTACCATGTATTCTGCTTGCTTGCCCTCTCTGTCTCCCAGGCTTCTGTCCTGCTGTGGGACTCAGTGTTCCATCATGCACTTCCCAACACAGTAAAATGTCTTTTTTTTGTGGTGCTGACTGAATAATGACAAGCCTTGTCAAATGATGTCCTAGCAAGTTGCTTGGAGCCGCTGGTACCACAGCTTGACCTGAGCTGTCCTCCGTGGTCTGGGTCAACTGCGCTAGCTTATATCTAGCTTATATCATATTGCTGAACAACAGCACATTAATGGGGAATTTAAGCCTGAACAGCACTTTTATCATGATCCTAATAGACATCTTTGTTTAATGTCATGTTTAGAAAATAACAGGACTACTACCATCTATGGCTAATATTCCTCCTTGGGAAAATACATTCAAGTGAATTCAGAGTGCAAGGACCTTGGCATATGGTGTGGGGAGGGTGAGGGAGTGTTTGCCAGGACGGTGACAGACAGCCGTGGGCGTGAAGGACAGCAGAGCATTAATTCGGTTCAAACACTGTTGACTGTAGCGAAGGAATTTTCCCTTAACACACAGGATATTCCTGAATAGAGGCTGTAGCCAGTTGTCTTGCTGTGGAGTGTGTATATTAAACCCTGGTATCACTCGGCAACAGTGCCTTCTTTCCATCTCTCTCTTTTTTTTTGTAGGCCGCACACGTTGACCGCTGGCAGACATGCAACAAGTGACTATGACACATGAGGTGATTCTTTATAAGATGCCAGCTAGCAAACAAAACAAAGATAATGATAAGCATTACACACAAAAGCTCCATTCTCCATATGAACAAAACTGAAAAGCGCAAGATCCATTCAGTTTGTATGTTTTTGTTCTCTTTTTTCAATTCAGTTGAACCTTTTTGATGTCAGTTGAAAAATACTTTATTTGCAGCACTTGAAGGGATTTAGTATCTCACTGAAGATAATGTTTGTGTACGAGAATTTATAATTCATACATTCTTTTCTTCTTAATGAAAAAGGGAGGAAATATGATTCAGACTATATTCGGCTTTGTGCACATTCCTAAATATTAGCTATAACCTGATTGCAATAAGGGTGTGAACAACTGTGTTTTAAATATATGTATAATTTAATACACATATATTTAAAATGCTACCCTTAGGTTTCTATTTTTGACAATTTCAGAAAATTGATCAGAAAACAGTTTATAAGGGCTGTAGGTAAAATCCTTATAATGCTTTGCATAAATTGGAAGAATTTAACAGCGATCACTTTTTTTAACAGATGAAACAGAGGCCCACATCGATTATGAGGACAAGTTTCCCGATGAGAGCCATGTGTCCTTCAGCAACCCAGAGGAGGATGAGGAGGGAGACCAGGAGGTGCACGGCGGTGTGGAGCTGGAGCACACAGAGCACGGGGGGGTGGATCAGGAGGCTGTGGCTCACCAAGATCTAGACTACGAAGGCATGGAGCAGGACCGTGCAGCCCCTGAAGCAGCAGACTATGGGGTGGTCCACGAAAGTGAACCTGACAAAGACCTGGACTACGAAGGTGTTGAGCAGGCTGGCGTGGCCCGCGAAGGCACAGACTACGAGGGTGTGCAGCAGCATGGCGTGACCCACGAGGGGTTTGGACAGGAGGGTGAGGAACAGGAGCTGGGTGACAGGGCTGAGGAGCAGCAGGAGAGAGGAGCAGATGGGAGCAGAGACTTGGCGGAGGACGAGGATGAGGAGGTGGAGGACTCCACAGACAGGGGGGGTCAGCAACCCACCACCGTCACCGACGCTCCCGTGTCCCTGCTCAGTCAGAAGCACCTCTTCTGGTTCCCTTCTGAGACCTTCCATGAACAGGAGGCGTCCAAAGACACGGATGAACCGGCTGCAGCAGAGACAGACAGCGTCCCTGTCGAGGGTAACAATCACATTGGGCTGAACCCAACGGAAAGCGACACAGAGGCTGTCTCTGTCCACCAGGAACTGGAGGACTCTGATATTAGCCTTCCCACCAGAGAACCACAGAACGAAACTAGGGAGGGGGCAGGGGAGACCGTAACCAGCAGTGACGAATCCTGGTTGGACGGTTACCCCATCACCCTGGAGGCAGAGAAGGATGGAGACGAAGGGGAGAAGGTAGGCTCTACAGGGGCTGGGGAGGAAGAAGACAAAGAGGAGGAAGAGGAGGAGGTCATGCCAGCGACGGACAGCCCCAACCATGTGGAGATTAGCCAACCCGACGCCTCCAGTTCGGTTCCGTCCGATGATGTCACGCAGATCATGGCCTCCCCGACCCGCCCGGTGGACTATGACATCAAACAGGTGCCTGTGGCCTTAACGCCGACCTCCCCTCCAGAGAACGCCAGCAGCAGTACAGAGGATGTGGAGCCAGAGCTGACCACTGCTCCTTCTGCAGTGGAACAGGCTGAAGCCACCGCCACCACCACCGACAATGCTGTCACCCCTGATGTCGCCACCCTGGATCGCGACGCTGCTGTGGCCCCCACAGCTCCCTGGGAAACCACAGAGAGCATCTACCCCTTCCTGGACCACCTGCCGGGCCCCACAGATCAGGAGGATGTTACCGTCCCGTACCAAGACCATCAGGAGAGTGCCACTGGGTCGCCGGACGAGTTTGCGGGAACCAGCCTGCATGACGTGCGCGTGGAGAGCAACCTGACTCAGGCAGGGGCTGGGGCCAAAGTCCTGCCCACTGGGGAGCCCTGCGTGGGGGACGCATGCCCCTCGGGGGTGGGCCGGGGACCGGTCATTGCCATAATCATCGTGGCGATCTGCGCCTTGATAACAGCCGCCGCAGTGGCTGCATGGTGCTACAAGAAGAGGCAGGAGAAAAGCTCTGTCTACAAGATGAACGGCAAGGGTCAGAGTAGACATCCTCAGCAGATCGAGATGCAGCAGAAGGTTTAACACTGTGACTTTTAGGGATCGCCCAACACCACATGTGTTGGTTAGCTTGTTTGTTCATTTGTTTGGGGAGGGGGGTGGTTGTGGTGGGGGGCAAACACCAAAGGAAGATCAGCTCTAGAGGAAACCATGCATTTGACTCTTCTTTAGAGACAGAGGACTTGTGGTTCAGAGAATTTGTGTTCTTTTTCGTTAATTTGTGAAACTAATTGACTGTGTGTTGCTGTTTCCTTGTGATGTTTTGTTTTTTTCGTTTATTGTTCTTCTTGTCATTGTGTGTTATTTTGACGATCATTGTGTCACAAAATTGTGTTGCCAAGGTGTTTATGCCCATCCAAACACAAAATCAATTCAGTATGAAACACAGGTCTGGCACAGCAACTGATAATCCACACTACTGTGAAACAGAATCTGAGCAGGGTACAAGCACAATACTTCTTATGGAGGGCAGGGGCCTTGATAAACTAATTTTGATTTCACAGCATGAAAATGTTTTTATATATGTATTTCTTGTTGGACAGGGTTGCATTAACCATTGGAAACCAGTTACCATCAATATACATTTTTTCAGGATCCAATTGCAAAAGACACATAACCTATCCCATAACCCATTTTTCTGAGACAAACTGATTTTTTTTTTCAGTGCGAGAGAGCACATCATCATAACTAACAAATACACGTAACTAGTTTCGTTTGCAGTAATATTGACGCCTCTCCACTGTAGCTTTCATAGGAAATATGAATATGTGAATGTAATGCATATGTTCAGGCAGTAGGGGAGCAGACTCTTTCTTTCCTTTATGTTGTTGAAATGAAATTGTTTTTGTTTGGCGAAGACGCCGCCAGTGTGATAAATTAAGTTTGATTTCTGAAAAGCGGACTCAGCTGGAATCAGTGCCAGGGCAGGAGGGACGATCTCGCCTACGTGCGGAGAACTGGCAGTCGCAGGCGGGTGAGACATGGGCAGACACAGGTCTCCGGGCAACACAGCAGACAGTGTTTCAAATAACTACGCTTGAGACCAAACTGAACCGACGCAAAAAGTTAAATGGACAGAAAAATAAATTAGATAAAGAAGAAGAAGTGTAAAAATATATACATTATCACATAAATATGTGAGTTCCAACTAACTTGAATATCATCCTGAATGGGCATTTGAATTGTTACTTTTTAATGAAGAAGGGTCTGCTCATTGTAATCACAAAGAAAATACCTAATGATGCTAATAAAAGCATTGACGGTATTTCAGGAGACACTTACTGTATTCATTTTTATTTCAGTAATTAAATAAAAAGTTAAGACGAAGGTAACTCACCCGCACAAATATTTTTTTCCACTGTCTGTTGTCATTTTGTGGTTATGTTGAACAGACCATAGAGAGATTCATACAGTCCATCCAGTATCATCAATGTTGTTGCTTGATTCAGCTTGATTCAGAATATGCTGAATTTCAAAACATTTGAGAAAATAATTGCCCAACAGTTAAATATATTAGATAAGGCTATATCTACATCACAGTGAAGAAATATTTTTAAACTAATGAGTGGCTTTGCATAGATTGATAAAAGTGTATTTGTCTTGTTGCAGCCTTATAAACCAATGACGAGTTAAAAGTACAAACTGTGTTTTTTTGCTGAAGGAATGCATGTTGTGGGCCCGTTTCTTCAGTCATCCAGACTCTAGTGGTCTTGTTTGCTTTGGATGGAATGCACATTTTTAAGATGATCATCTGCAAGAGCCTAACCATAGAAAAGAGCAGCGCCTTTGATTAAAATAAATTAATAAATGTTTTCATGTAAATAAGATTTTAAAATACCTGTTTTCATTGAATTATAAAAAAGGACATAATATGCTGTTCATCGGATACCCTATCCCTGCTTTTCCCCTGAGTTCAAGGCCAGAGTGATTGCTAACATGGCAGCCGTCTGCGTGGTCACAGAATTCACTCATTTAGGGGTGGTCTACATATCAAACCACAAATCCATACCCAGGGCCACCTGTGTGTCTCCAAAGGGAATTTGGGTTTGGGCTGAATGTTCACGAAGGAGGTGTGTCCCTCTCTGATGTGGAAATAGGCCTGACCACTGCTGTGGTACACTGTTTAAAATAAAAACTAGATGAATCTTCTCTTTTTTGTATCTGCTCCAGAGAACTTGCTATCAACCTGCTGATTCAATCAGGTCCATGATCCATTGTATGCATTTGTTCCTGTATTGCGTGACTGTGGCAGAGTCAGTGGCAAAGCTGACTGCGGGTGCTTCTTTATTGTTTGTATTTGCTCCATACTTTTCTCTTCTCACAGCTGGCACTGCAATGGTCAGGGCTTGGACTGTGGGGTGGATTATGTCACAAAGTTGATTTAGGAGGTGCACAAAACTAGCTAGCTGCCACAGCACAGTCAGGGTGATGGCGTTTGATCAAAACTTTCTACCCGATTAATCTCAGGGCAGTGGCAGTTTAGACTGGTTTCATCAAGCCATAATATTTGTGCAGAATTATGCCCTGATAAAGTGCTGTATACTCAGTGAGCACTTTATTAGGTAGATCTGCACACCAACTTGCGAATGCAAGACTGGTCGAAGCTGACAGGAAGGGGACAGTAACGTAAATAGCCACGCATTACAACAGAGGTGCGCAGAAGAGCATCTCTGAGCACACAATGCATTAAACCTCGAAGTCGATAGGCAGCAGAAGACCAATAAGTAAAAAATATAAGTCTAATAAATACCTAATAAAGTGCTCACTGAGTGTGGTTCATTTCCAGCTCAATTCAGGCTTGTCTGTGTAATGCCAGATCAATGTCAGGTGGACCTCCAATGGTATGTGCCATAACCATTTGAGATAGGACAGAGAGGAGACTTTCCAGTTTAAATATTACATATAAATGTCTTGGAAATGCAGCTGAATGTTGCAGAGACTGATTTGCTTGTCAGTTCATCTGCAGTTTCCTCCGTTTGCTGTGTCAGAGCAATATAGGATGCTGTCGTCAGGGCTTAAAGCAACATAAGTACAAATGTGTCATTGTGCCATACCCCATTCATTGCATTTGTCACCTTACCCATCCTCCCAATTTAGAGGACCAGGTTATGCCAATGGGCAGGCATGGGGAAAGGTCCCCAGACTGGGGCCCCTGGGCAGGACAGGCCCGGGACACACCAGGAGCCAGAACTGGCAAGAAGACATTTTCAGTCCTTTCAGACATTGGAGCACTGCATTTAATTTTATACACTGTAAACACTGTATACTTCAGAGCACATTTCCTTTTTTCTGATTAATACATACCAGTTCCAAATATTATGGGAATGTTTTTTTATAGCTATATCAGTATTGCCATGCAATTTTTGCTGTTCTGGTAATATTATACATTCAACCACTGATGGAAATGTATCTCTGTATTGCCTGACTCCACCGTGACCTCACCTTGGTCACAGAACTCGTCCATTAAGTGAAGTATATAATAAGTAGCGGATGTAAATTCAATTGCTTGTTCTCTTGCATAAGTTTAGAACAGGCAATGCACTGTGCAGATGCACTGGTTCTTTGCATTACATCAGTGATTTCTGATACTTGTGCATAGCTGATGCCTGTTCTGAACTGATGCTTGTGATCAAGCAATTATTCTCAGACTCACAGTAATCCACAAAAAAAACACTGGCCACACACGTTTCCAATCAAGATTCTTCACTCAAAGCCATTCCAGAAACCCATGTTACTGAACTAATGTATATACACCTACACAACAGAACGGCTTTGTACAGGGGAGGATATTGTGCTCACAGACATAGCACTCTTATCCCAGAATTCCTGCGGTGACCCTTGACCCACATTGCAAACAGTGGGAAGTTACAGTGACCCCACCCACATTCAACCCCTGCCTTTGCTCTGATGTCTGTGACCTCGGTCAAGCAGTCCTTTTTCTCCTGCTGGGGTGCTGATGGAGGTTGGGGGTGGGGGGTTCCTGACCCCCCCCCCCACACACACACACACACACAGCCTGAAAAGACACAGCAGTGTGCGGGGTGGCAGAGTCCCAACGCCCCAGGCATCTCCACAGAAGGATACGTTTTGGGTATTTCTCATTGCTCTGTGACAAACTGCATCGAGACTCGATGTTCAAACATTATTAAACGGGTAAATGTTTTTTCTGGCCCCGCACCCCTCCGCCAGCCCAGAGGATCGGGTTTCATAAAATGATTCGAGGCTGCTTCACTCTTTTAGAGGTCTCTCTCCATGAAGTCTTTGCTTCAGCCTTTAATATGTCCGCCCAGTCTGGGCACGTTTCGCCCGTTTGACAGACATAATAATTTTACAAAAATGGAAACCCCCCCACCCAGAGGTGCTTTAAACAATTGCTCAGCCAGTCTACATTTCCAAACCAAGCAAAATAAACACCGTCAGCAGAGTTTACGATTCTGAGAAATTGGCTAACTTCTATTCAAGCTAAAAATAGAAGCCCACTTGTACCTTTGTCAGGAATCTTAACCAGTATCACAGAATTATGTTGCTGCAGCAAAGTGCCAGTTCTCTAGTAAATACATTTAAATGAGTGTACAAATCTGTGCAATTAAGCTTTTTCAGATGTAATTTTTTTTTCTGTGATAGATATGATAGAAAATGTGCCTGTTGGTCCAAGGCTTTTTGTCTGGGCCAGGAGACTCCAATTTAATGTCAGGGATGCATACAATTGATGAAAAGGCATAACTGCTTAAACCTACTATCTTTAGGAGATAGGCTTTAACTCTTTTCATAGTGCGCCAAAGCTTATTAATGCCCTTAGACCCTTTATTGCCCCCTTCCTCCTGCCCAGCATCGTTCCTTTCATCCTTTCTTTAGATTATTGTATGGTGACTCTATTTCACCTTTCAAACAGCGCTCCTTCGTGGTCGCTGCCGGTACTGTCACAAATCCTGCATAAATGACTGTAGACCAGAGATCATCAGATCACGATCCACGACAGAATTGCTGGGTTTCCACCCTCCCTTTAGCTGGGAGGTGTAAAGACAGTCCGGCAAATCAGTAGCACGAATTATTCTGTTAGAGGCTAACCGTCGATAAAGCTATAAAATTATTACTTGCTAAATGGCTAGACAGTTTTCCTAGGCTAGGTATTACAACCGTTTTAAAATAATATCAATCCTCTGACATCGTTGCATTTTAGAAATACGCATTGAAACGGTTTAAACTGCTACGCGATCTTTGGATATCATTTATCCTTAGAACTGAGCTGCAAATAAAGAAAATACGTCACTCCATCGCACTTACCTGTGTGTAAAGTCGAAGAAATAATCTGTTTTTGTATTGTCCTGCCACGAGCTGCAATAGCCTAGCAGTGTGGAAAAACATCAACCCGCGAAGCGAATAGGTACGCAGGCAGGCCATATTTCATGGTTGCAGTGGCTATTTATCATTATAATTCCACCACACAGGAAATAAGACACGTTAGGGCGCAATGCATACTTTCTGTATGTGCATTTAACCTTTCCAACTACGAATATGTTGGGATCCACATATGATTTTATTGTTTAAAGAAAACAATGACATGTTTTGTTAATGCGTCTTTGGCGCTGGGCCATGTCACCGGAAAAGTACTGCCATGACTAATTTGGAAATACACAGAGACAAAGAGGGAGGTGAGAGACTCGCACAAAAAAGCCCGTGTGCGAAACAGTTTACATGTCTACTATTGAGTATACAAGTTGCAAGTTGTATACTCAATAGTAGGGAAGTAAGTCGTTTGACTTGAGTGAGAGAGATAGAGGATGAAAATGACAATCACGTGGTCCAGTGTAGAGGGTAGTGAGTGCATGTGTTCTAACACAGAAGGCTCAAGATGAAAAGGACTTTTACAAAAATATAATACAATAAAAATGCAAGACCTCCATACAAATAAATACATCACACAAGTAGAAGACACTCATAGTTGGATACTGGAAGTCTGTTTTTAAAAAAACGGTTTTGCCAGTTTTTTGGTAAGTTTTCTTTTAAATGTTTGGGAACATCAAGATGGGCTACTTTTCATCAGCTGCCAGCAACTCATCAAGAAACTGCAGCACTTCCCCCTGAAAAGATAAAAAATAAACATAACATTACAGTATGTGGGGTGCAGGACACAAATGTCCCTACAGGGTGAACTAAACCAATCAGCTTCAGGAATGCAGTGCATTATTATTACTAAATCATATAGGAATAACAATGGACCAAAGGACTACCCTGTGTAGGACAGGGACTTCTAATTCCTTCAAGGGAAATCTTGGCTCAAACATAGGCCGACTTCAGAGAATCCGTTCACAGATCACCCAAAGACAAGAGAGCAAGAATGTGAATGCATCAGTTTGGCCTAGCGCCATCAGTACAGTACCCTGGCAGGACTGTAAGGAACAGAACTGCACACAGTGGGTCTGATGGGGCCAGGCTGGGCAGGGCCGTAATTAACATGGCGACGCCACTGCACTCCTCCCTGAGTCGGGAACATGAGAATGAGGGCCTGGTATAGTCGAGTCCTCCCTCAGTTTCCATGTGATCACACCCCATCTTATTTGATTTTCCGGGGAACTTCCTGGAAACTTCCAACAAATCAGTTGATTGGTAAACTATTATCTGAAAAAAAGTGCCAAACCCACTATTCCACAGACCATAACTGTCAGATTTTGTTCTTCAATACCCCAGCCCTTTCCAAAGCTTATTTGTAGGCCCTTCTCTGTGCTGCAACACCTTCCACCAACTGGCAGGGTGAAAACAAGCACACACTAACACTCCTCCAAGTTCTACCAGCTACAAGTGGAGCAGATTGCAGCTGCCCAATCAATCAAACAGGAGTCACGCTGGCAGGATGTGATGGAGAAGAGCCTGCCGGCTGCCCCCACAGGTGACAGTACAGCATGGCCGCATTAGAGTCTGCTCTGATTGTCTCCTCTGGTACAAATCCAATTCTGTACCATGACTGTTCCACAATACTTTGTCCCCAGTTTGATGCATTCTGATGCACTGACGCTTCCATTGTAAATGATTCTCTTTAGTACCAGCCATGCACTAGACAGCTGCATTGACAATGACTAACACTGCCCTGCCTCAGCGCAGTATTTAACACTGCTTCTCTAAGACGGACACTGACTAACTTACACACCAGTCTGGGGAAAAACCGTACATATCAAATCTAAACATAGGCTGGGGAGCATTTCAGTATATTTTCATTGTTAAATATCTAAACCCTCTGTTAATCAATTTTACAATGTACCACAGAACACAGCAGAAACCACGTAGAAGATATTCTGCCAAAATGGCAGTCTAAATAGTGCACTAGGCTCTCTGAACACAACGGTCACTTTCATCCACACGATGTGGAAAAGTAGACATTATTGACAAAGACTTTTATGCAATTATTATTTTGCTGAATGATACAAGCCTAAAAATAAATCTGGTTTGCTGGTTTAATGGCAGCAAGAAAGATTATTGCATAATGATAGGTTCTGCCCTATTTGTAACCTAGAAGAGTATGGCAGTAAGGCAGCAATTTATTATTTTGAAATTGTTTCCTAATTACTTTTACTAAATCCTACCAGATTAACTATGAAACAGCAACAAGCCAATCATAAAATATCAGCACTTATGTTCTCACTTCTGTGGATACTTATTGTGTCTAATGATTGTCGATACTCACTTTCTAGTGTGTGTCCAAGTTTTTAAGCAGAAATATCACAGAAATCTGAGAATGACCTCAACAGTAAAAATAGCCTGAACGCAAAATACTTACCATGCAAGAATAGAAGTTATAGTAAAAACTTGAATGCCTCAGAAGTGCCCATAGTGCAACCCTGCCACCCAGTGGTCAGCTGTGGTAATGTAGCTTTCAAATAAATTTGAGACTGCGTGTTTTCTTGTGAGCTAGTACATTCTGTTCTTTAGATACCACTTTCCTACTGTCTTTGGCTATTTTTATCACAGGTTTAATACAGATCATGCTGTAGTGCACATTTGGTGCCATTTAACGCAGCTATCAAATCATTTAGTGTAAAATCAAGTTTGAGAAAGGAGGCATTTGAACCAGGTCACGCATGCCCAAATAATTAAGTAAACAAACTCTGTCCCAGGAATTTAGGCCTCAATTTATTAACAATAATTTATCTCCCCAATTTGGAATCCCTCAGACAGCACATCTGTGGTAGTGCATGCAGTCACCATGCAAATACACTAGTCCAGGGATCATCAAATCATGGTCCTCCATGGTCCTTCCCTGGGCCCTACCCAGGGAAAAAGGAGAGCTGGATTTGGATTTGAGGGCCAGATTTGATCATCCCTGCACTAGTACATGACACCAGGACTATTTTACACCTTAAAGAGTAATTGCACTCACTGAAGTCTCCATCACATTTGTATACATTATTTTCTAACTAATTTGCTGCTGGCAGTGTAGAGTTTCATATTTATCCATAACAACTAGCTTGCCACTGTTAAATTAGATAAATTTGTGGGTCTCACTGAATATCTGATTGACATCTACATGTAGAGGTACTATGATATGTGTATGCTTTCATCACAATTGGGGGGGGCCACAGCGGTAGCTACATAAAGCATTTTTCAAACTTTATAGGGCAGCAGAACATGATTTTCTATCAGTGTTTTTAATTTATGTTAAAATAATGGCATGGATTAAAATGCTTCACTGTAAAGTATGAATAGAAAACATGTTTACAGCTAAAATAATTGATCTAGAGTACAACCACCCTTTAACAGCCATACCATAGTACAGGGAAGCTAGAGCCATATCTAGCTTCCCTGTACTATGCTAGAGCCATATCTCTCACTGGCAGCAAATGGTGCTGACTGGGATTGACTAAGGGAGCAGTACTCTGAGGAAGGATGATGTCACAAGCCCACCTCGTCATCACTTTGTAGATGCTGCCTGGAGAACTCTGCCATGTCCAGCTGCAGCCTGGTCTGGTTGAAGTACCGTACGGCTTCCTGTCAACACAATGCCACAGCACAAGACGTGTCAACCCCGCATGGCCAACGAAGCTAAAAGAACTAATCTGCTACAAGCAAATAAATACATGTTCAAAACATCTGCTGTACAGTATATATTGGACAATATAATGGACAGATAAGGACACACGGTGTCATTGATCAGAAGCACCATTCAGCTACTTGAGTGCAAATAGCACCCCCTTGTGGAGAACCTCCAGCCTGTGTGTCAATGTATCAGTGAGTTAGTGAGTTACAAGCCCATGAGGTGCTTCAATGACATAGCTTAGCTGTTTTGTACTAAATGTTGTGCTAAAAAATTCATCTGTCATTTTAGGTGAGCGCAAACAAGTACATTCTCTTCCTGAGACAAGAATAAGAATCACTCTTAATAATAATAAAAAATTGGTTGATATCAATAGAACATTAAAGTAATGCTATCCAGGTGACAAAACTGGGAGAATTCTCAGCCACAAAGAAAACTGTCTGACATTTTTTTATAAAGAGGAAGAAGAGAAAACTAACCGCTCTTGGGAGGAAGTCTTCCTCTGTCAATCCCCACTTGTCCTTGTGGTACTGGTAATAAACCATGTTGTTCATCATGACCTCGTCACTGGGGTCAAACAGCAAGTAGCTGGCCACACACGGCACCGCGTTCTTAATGTCGTTCACTGGACCGCCAAGGACAAAAAATAACATGAGTAAACTCCATCATAGTACCACTTTCCTGAGGCACTCCAAAAATGAGATGCATGGTAATCCCCCCCTGTCCCCCCAGGGCTGAGTGGTGGGCTGCGTATAAGACAACAAGAACAACTAAATATTCTGTTCTGGGCTTAATAAAGGCTAGGGTTCAGCAGGGATGGTTCGGATTTGTAAACAGGATGTGCCGAGTGCTATTTTCCCCTATTTTCCCCTTTCATGTCACTGCGTGAGCCCACAGATGGAGAGGAGCTTCTTGCATGGCTCAGAAAAATCTCACACATTAGGAAACAAAGCGATCTGCTGTAGGGAAGTTATCTACTTTTCTGAGTGGGGGTTGGGGTTGGGGTTGTTGTTCATTGTATCAGCTCTGCTGTTCCATTGACCAAGGTGTAGGTACACCGCTTTGGACTAAAACTCAAAACTAGGCTTTGGTCTGAAACTCAAAACCGTGCTTTGGTCTAAAAGTCAATGAAGTGTGCCTTAATATCTTCCAGCATGATTATACAGTGCCAGGAAAAAGTATTTGTCCCATTTCTGATTTCCTCTATTATAGCATATTTGTTGCACTGAATGGTTTCAGATCCTTAAACAAAATGTAATATTAGACTAGAATATTAGATTAGAACCTGAGTAAACATAATACACAAATTACATTTATTATTTCATTTATTTAATAGAAAGTGTTATCAAACACCTATATCAACCCTGTGAAAAGGTGATTTCCACCACCTGGGGCAAATACGGCATTCATATATTAGCCTTGATGTGTCACGTGGGTGTGCATTTTACACAGCTAAAATAGCCAACAAATATAAAAAAAGTGTGCAAAATACACTACGCAATGCAAGGTTATATCCAACCTGATGACAGAAATATGTTATATGTTGGTTAGGCTACACATTGCATTGTACAAAAGATAACATGGGATACGTTTCAAACATAATGTAACCGAGCGTTTTTACTTGTCGGTCAATAATAGTAATAATAACAACAGTACACGATGTGAGGAGAGAATCACCAAACGTCTGTAATTCATTACGTCAAACAGAGAGCTGCAAGCGCAGAAGAAGATAATTGGACATGGAACGCCCAGAGAGGCAAATATATGCAGTACACTGATATTCTCTGTAAACTACATATAGTGTGACATACATATCATTTTATATGTCGTTTTGTGGGACTGGCTGCAAGAACGAGATGCGCCAGCTGATATTGACAGGTGTGCTTTACAACTGAACAAAATATTGAATACAGCATCAAATTTAAATAAATTGGTTACTATTATTTTGCAAGCGAAAACTAATTAATATCCTAACGTTCAATTTCCTATTGGTGATGGTGAGCTAGTGAACTTGATTTACTTGGATTTTAGTTGCAGCAGGCAATTTTAGGCTGAAGATTGCGTGAAGATTTTTTTTTCTCAGCAACAGGAACTTTCTATTAATACATTTTTTTCTAAATATAAATTTTCCATAACTACATTACAAAATAATAGGAAGCATTTGGTTGCAATTATTTCTGCTTTAGAAAAATGCATTTTATGTTTACTCAGGTTCCCTTTGAACAAAATGCCAATCTGTCTAAAGATCTGAAAGCATTCAGTGTGAAAAATATGCAATAATAGATTAAATCAGAAAGGGGGGTTAAAACTTTTTTGCGGCACTGGATGTGTTTCAAGTTACACTGCTTTGCTGGAGGAAAGCCCAAGATAATACGGTATAGGAGAGCTGTACTGCATTCCATGTGACATGGTGCTGGAATACTGCAATGCCTTCCTTGATCCTGTGAGCTCGGCTAATTCGAGCATACTACTGATAAAGTGAAAACAGCAACAGCATGTCCTGTACTTACGTTTGTAAAAAGCAAACTGAAGGTAGTGGTACATCGTCGCAACAAACTTTTCCACAACGAAGCCGCCCACCACTGGGGTGAGCTCGCTTTCACATTTCACCTTACGGTCCAGGACTTCACTGTAATGGTCTGGAAAACAGGTGCAGAGACACACACCACCCCATTAAAATTACACTTCCAAACTTACCCTTCAAAATAGACAGTTCATTAAGCCATTTACAAGTTGAAAGAGCACCTCATTTACTGACAGTCCAGTACGCGTTAAGCCCATGCTCCTATCCAAGGAAGCTTAGAGTACATCATTTTGTTTATTATCCAATTAAATATTCATAAAGGACTGGAATTCTTTTTTCTTTTCTTTTTTCTCCCTCATTCAGTCATTTCACCCACTGAGTAATGGCACTTCAAAGACAATTCAATAAATACAGAAATACAAGTAGAGCACCCTCTGCTGGCAGTTTCACCGCCACTACATTTTAGTGGAGAGCTGGGCTTGTAACCACAACATTGTAGAATTTGTTTTTGTTTTTTTTCCTGGGAAATCAAGTGAGTGCATGATGCGAGTAGCATCAGTATGGACAAGCAAAACAAGTCTGCTTGGTTGAGCATGACTGCCTTCTTTTTATTGTTCTTCTTATTGTTCTTCTTCTTTATAAATGTATTGTTTTATTATGGATTATTCCATTATTGTAAAACATTTTCACCTGAAAAGGACTAAAAAAATGAAGTTTAGTATTATTTTCAAATTATTTATGGAAATCTGAACGGTGTAACTCCAACCCACCTGCTATTGAGGGATACAAATCCCGAAAGTCCCGGATCTCCCTGGATCCTTCCGCCGCTGCTAGACACTCGTCATACACCTTGAAGAAGTCCCGGAGGGCCAGCTCCATATCAGAGATAGAGGTGCGGTAGTTGTCCCCGTTGTAGGCTCGTACGGCTCTGATGAACAGCATCTGTGAAAAAGACAGGGCTCTGTGAGCTGGGTATGTGCATTCATGTTAATTGAATATTATACACTATCCAACAATCAAATAATGAAGCACCCGCCAAGCATTAACGGTCAAGTTCTTTTTTGCAAGTTGTATTGAACTCACTCTGTCAGGTAGGAAACATAATGAATGTTACTAAAGCAAATGCTCATTAATTTATAATATAATATTGAAAAATAATTAAAATAGATTTTTTTCAGATTAGATTCTTGAATATTCTTAGAAATAGTTGATCATTAATCAGATAAAGTAATCAGTATTCTCAACGAGGAATAATGTGAATATTCAGTCAGTATGAGCCCAGTTTGCTTGATGTGTTTCCATGGACAGGGTGGGTACGGGTCTTCTAAGGAACATGCTAACATATAATCATTTCACCGCATCCAAAAAAAAAAAGAGGGTTGGATCCACATAAAGATATAAGCCAACCCACTTTCAGCAAATTACAACCTATTTTCAGTGTAACCACTGTGTTCGTTCTCCTTTCTCTTCCTGTCTGTGTCAGGCGGTTTTCCCAACCCTAAAGAAATCTTTCTGTACAACCCAAAGAAAGACCTTTCTTACTTGGGTTTCAGGACAAAAGTGCATCATGGGTAAACAGAATGGGAGCTTTCTCTAATGTGGTTTCTCATCTACCTGCAGCTGGGCGGAACATGGAACCCTTTCATATGTGTACTACAACCATGGAGGCTGAGAGTTATTTTGGGCTTTAAACACTACAAATCCCAGATGCCCCAAACTTCATCTAAAGCAGGTAAAAATAGATTGCTGGCCAAGCAATCCACTAAACCTGTACACCCTGAACTCAGCATTGGGGGCTCCATCTCAGCATTGGGGGTTTTATTACAAAAATGTAAATAAATTATTTAAATTTGAAGTTATTGAAAACATATGTTTTGTTGTTCTTGAAATTTATATTAACAGAATGCTTGTTTTGATTTGCTTTGCCTTTGAATTTTCAAAAAGCACGTTTCAGCTGTCCACACTGGCAGTATTAGCAACCAGACTGTAGTTTCACCTGCAATGGCTGCAATTCATCAATTAAAAATGTAACTTAATTTGAAATTAATTATTTGCCACTGAAACTACAAAGCATTAACGAGAGTCTGATTGGACTGAGAACCAATCTTATCTTATCATATTATATTCAGGCTATTTTTAATATAATTTGGCTTTGAAGGAAAAATAAAGTGTTTAAATCAGACCACTTAAAATAGCTGAAACTAAGAATGCACAGACCTGAGTTTGTGAAGATCTGCTATGTTGGCTGCTATCAAGGCTGCTATTAAACATGCAATATGCACATGGCACATTGATTATAGAGCAGAATCCACTGCACAAAGTACCTGGACAACACCCAACTTCAGACATATTAATTGCATATAGCATATACCAAGCCAGGAGCTGCCAGCCCACCAACCCTACCCTTATCATAAACCAATTTAGACACAAGAGACCAGGCACAGTGTGTAATCAGCCCCTTTCTTTTTTTTTCTGACTGACAAAAAAAAAAATCATGGTCCTTCCAAGACCCTAGGTTGCGGACCCCTGAGCTCATCAAATGAATAACTGCACCTATTTGTAAACTTTAGTGATGCGATATATACTTATTTTTTCAAATAAATAGAAATTTCTTAGTGCTGTTAGTGTCATGGCCTGCCGGTGACTCATGCACCAACCTGCATTGTGGACGACAATGAAAGGCTACACACACTGTTGACAGAAGTTTCACGCAAATTAGACCCTAATTTCTTTAGTTATTGTGTTCACACACAGACAGACGGATAACCTTTCCCCTAATAAGTGCAGGTTGAGGTAAATAATAATAGCAGCAATAGAGGTCCAGGGCTCTAACCTCATAGGACTTGGTCTCCAGGTCTTTGAGGTGGTCCTCGACCCCAGGGAGGCTCTTGTAGTAGGCCATGTTCCTCTTCATCATCTCATCGTCCGGGTGCTTGAGTAGGAAGGTGTGAGCTGCTGATACGGCCTTCGCCAGGTTTTCAGACTGGGACCACAGAAGAGAGAGCACCCACAGTCACCAAAACCAAATACCATGCATTGCATCCATGCACAAGTAGGCATACAATGAGTAATCAACAGATCAATTGTTTTCGGTTTTTGTTCATTTTAATGTGCCTCTGATTATTTATAAAACATTTAGGGCCGCCTATAGCGTAGTGGTTAAGGTATATAACTGGGACCCGCAAGGTTGGTGGTTCGATCCCCGGTGTAGCCACAAGATCCGCACAGCCGTTGGACCCTTGAGCAAGGCCCTTAACCCTGCACTGCTCCAGGGGAGGATTGTCTCCTGCTTAGTCTAATCAACTGTACGTTGCTCGATAAGAGTGTCTGCCAAATGCCATTAATGTAATGGCAATGTTTGAATACTACTTAATTTGAACGTTCATTGTGTCATTTCATTGATGGAAACCTCAGGCCACCACAACGGGCTATTCTATGCCTGGAAGAAAAAAACGCGGCCAAGCAACATGCGCGAAGTTGTGTGATACCTTGGCCGCTGGAGGCATTCCATACGTGGCATGAACGTTCACTCTACAATAGAACCCCACTCGAGATATTGGCAGTCAACGTATAGCTATGTTAATGCTACATTGTGAATCAGTGGTTAGAGAGCTGAGCAATTAACAAGAAGGTTGCGAGATCAAATCCGTGATGGAGTACTGCTGTTGCGCTTGCGCAGAACACCCACTCGCGTACATAGATCATATCATACAATCAATTGGATTGGAATACGCATAAAAATGTAATCTATGCAATTCGTCCTGGTAAAGATGGAGGCTACGCAATGATTTACAATGTAATTCACGCTTTGCATAATTAAAAAACATGGTAACTTGGCCCACATTAAATTATTCCCCATTTAGAAAGGGTGCCACTAGGTCCGACTCCATATCCCAGTGTGATCACCAAATAGTAACCTATTCACATTTGACATTTTTACAGTATGATGAAGGTTAATTCTGGTGTTACTCACTTTGAAGTAGGCGAACTGAAGATATTTGTACGGCTCGCGTTTCTCGAAGTCCTCCACGGTCTCCCGGCTGGGCATAGTCTGTCTGAAAGCGGGTAGACCGTGCTTGCATCTCTTCAGACACTGGGCTCGCTTCATTATGTTCCCGAATACGTGCAACTCGGGGAAACTCTCAAACTTCTGCTCGTCATCCAGCCGGACGGAGCTACAGTTCAGATTGCAGAAAGCTTCGCTGTCTTTCAGTAGTCGAAAAAGCCGCAGACTCACTTCTAAATACTCTACGGTTTCTGGCCATTTCTCATTTGTGTACTGATCCAGTGCGTATTTATATGCGGAATCCAAGGGCATGAGCTCCTGTCTTGGGAAACTCCGGAAACTGTACTTTTCATACTGTGCCTGGACAGCAGCGAAAAACGCAAATACAAGCAGGAGAACTATCGACAAAGTTGCCATTTCATCAAGCTACCCGTAACATACAACTGTTGGAGTTTCTACGCTACGTGGTAACCCCCACCACGTCCTCAAATCCCAGCCCTTTCCCTGCAGGGTCGCAGATTACGCGTGGGGGGCGGGGGGAGAAATGCGACACTTGAAAAATTAACACATTACATACTCTTGAATCCGCTTTGCAAGCTAAATGGTCAGCAAATCTTGTTGACTTGTCCCTCAAAATCTCGTTGGAGTAGGCCAGTAACTGTCAACAAAAATATTAACATTTTATTGGGCATAGAAATGTGCTATCCCCTTGATGGGCACGCAACAATTATTTATACTAGGCTACAATGTTGCCATGGTAAATTCCCTAAGTATTGAAGCAAAATGTTTGTAGCTATAGCCTATACGAACCCAGATATTGTACTTTATAAAACTATATGTATGTGTGAAATAACGAATAGAAAGTGTACACATGATACCAGTACAGATGGTACTAATCGCAGCAGCTGTGCGCTAAAACAAATTCAAGACCATAAAATGAAACTCAAAAACCCCTCCCCCATCTGCCACGTAAAAGACGGTCTACGGCCTGGATAACTCCGCATCCTTTTTTCGGGAAGAACTAAGGAGACTGAAGTAAAGTAGCCTACCACTAGAATAACTGGAAGAAAACGTAAGAATTGGGTAAACATATTTTTCAGGCAGTCGCTTTTTCATTTGCAACTTGTTTTCAAGTGCTGTTTTAATATAACTGATAAATCGTGCAGATTTTTGGACAGCCTAAGTGATGGGAGTTTGCTTCGGATGTTGAGGGGGCCTGTGCTACACGTTTACATATCTGCAAAGGGAGGTTCCGTTACGTAGTAAATCCATTCAATCGCGGACAGTTAGAAGAGATTCGACGCGAGGGGACGAAGGAGGCTGCTAGTAGTGCCAACACAACACATCGAGCTTCATAACGATCCTGGTTAAACTGATAGTTTTTCCTGCAAAATGAGACTGCGCTTGCATATTATGATTTATCTGGCACTTTTGATCACTTTCGTTGCTTGCAACGCTCCTCCGGTGCCCCTGGATGACATCGTCGTGGAGAAGACTTTCGTCCCTGAGAAGTGTGAAAGGACAGTGAAATCTGGCGACTTTGTCAGATATCATTACAATGGCATGTTCCCCGATGGCAAAAAGTTTGACTCCAGGTAAGCATCAATAATGGTTCAGGCCATACGGTTATTCAATTTCTGTACGTCGCAAATGCTGCATACTATTCGGCTACTAGTGTTCGTTAGTGTACGTACGCCGGTCGTCCACGGGGTATACTTTTGACCGGGGAAGTGGCCACGCAGGCAGCATGCTCGCCTGACTTGTATGAATGGATGCAACTCCGTTATAGGTGAGAAATAATATGTCACGGCACTATATTCATCTATAATCTAATTTTACTGGAAACGTTAATGGTTTGTGGAAGTGACCGTTTCGTTTAGTTGGTTTATTTTCACTATTTACTACAATCGACGCAATCAGTAAGATTGTTATAATATAGCTAGATACACTGGCTGTAAACTCAGTGTATACTAACATTTGGACAGCTAGGCTATTATGCAGGTATTATACTCTTGTTCAGGTATCATAATCTAGATCACACACGATGCATAATGTATCAGCACTTTCTTAATTTAGAGGCATGTTGGTAATTGCGTTTGCATTCATTCTGCGATTAAAGAAAAAACTTGTTTTCTGCCACCATAGTTAGTAAGGATTCAGTGTGAGAACTGGAAAACGCACACGACTGTGGAAGGTACACGGTGTGCATCTGAGCGAAAGGTCCTACTTAATTTGCTCTGATGGGAATCCGAAACACTAAAATCGACACCATTTACTACGTCAGCACATCTTGCATGTCTTATGCAGTTTACGTGTTTCTTTACTTATCAGTGCAGCCGAATGTTTACTCAAGGCAGGAAGGTGCAACCACCGTGCCACACATCTGCAGCCTCCACATTATACGGCCCATTCCTTCACTTTGATTGCACATTCTTGACTGCAACCAACGATTTTTAAAATTTTAAAATTTTTAATTTAGAATTTTTTAGAATTTTTTCTCAGTCACCTGGATGGGTCAGCTAGGATGTGTTTATGCATTCACACATCCGGTTGTGTGTGCATGCATGATATGGCCATGGTTTGGGGGAGGATGCCTTTAAGCTCTTCCTCTTTTCTGATGTTCCCAGTTATGACCGTGGTTCCACATATAATGTGTATGTGGGGAAGAAGCAGCTCATTGCAGGCATGGATAAGGCCCTGGTCGGGATGTGTGTGAACCAGAGAAGTGTGGTCAAGATCCCTCCTGCCCTGGCATACGGAAAAAACGGATACGGTAAGGCCTCCTCAGACCCAATGCTCATGTTACCCGTTTGTCTTCAAGGCACACTGAGTAATAATACATTCAGACTTCAACTGTTTTTTAGAGAGACAGAGACAGAGAGAATGTTTTCGATGTTTTCCTTGTTGAAAGGTATACAGTGTTGTTAAACACAGCTGACTCAATGATGAGGAGGGGTCAGATTGGCTGAACAAACAGAGCCTGGGGTCATAAAGGCCTGGATTACACAAACACAGCTTTAGATTCAGAGCAACATGAATGAATGATTCCCTTATTTCCCAAAGGGAATTTCATTTGCACAAGAACCTGAGAATAACTAAATGCGTAAAATAAATGAGAAGCCTTAAACATTGGGTATAAAAAGAAGTAACCAATTAAAAAAGAATATGGTGAATGATCTGCATTTATATAGTGTCTTCATCCAAAGCGCTGTACAATTGATGCTTCTCATTCATTCAGTCATCAGTGTCATCATTCAGTCAACATTTGGCTAAGCTACGAATAGGACCTATATGTTCAACCCCTTTTTTAATGGCCCTTCCTTCTCTCTCATGAGCTTGCCTACACATCTGCCTTCAGCTACCCTACTGCCCCAGACCAGCCACACTGCCCCTGTGCATTTGCCCCTGCCCCCCTGGCACACTTAAGGGAGTACCAGATGTGACTGAGCTTTCACAATGAGTGACATTGGATGTTTTTTTTAATAACATAAGATGTTTATAGGCTCCATTATAAGCTATGCCATTTCAATTTTAATCCATCTTTTCCCTTTCTATGGAATAGCTGAGTTTGGTTTGGTTTCTGATTTTGGTCCTACTAAAGTGAATCTATGGATACTTATGGGGCGTGCCACTTCAGCCCCGCTCACCCCAACACACAACCACACAACCACACACACACACACACCGGCACCCCCTCCCCCAACCCCCTTTCCACTGAATCTCACCCCAGCCTTCATGACCCTCCTGCTACCAGCCCACTGATCCTCCCCCTCCCTGTCACTCCTGGCCCTCTGGCAGAGCTTCTCTACCTCAGGGTCTAATGTGTGGATGAATGCACAAACTGCAAGAGACCAACTGCTCCATTTCTGGGTTTGAAGTTGAGTGCAGGAATGGTGTGCAGATTTCATAGGGCTGTTTATGAAACTGTGTGACCCTGCAGGGTAAGTGTGTGTTGTGTGGTGCGTGGCTGTCTGATGACTTGCCTTTGTGAAGAGCAGCCAGAATTGGGGGGTGGGGGGGGGGGGCGGGTGTATGGAATGCTGGGACTGATCCTCATTAAACGTGCTGTGACTGGTGAGCTGGGCGTGGAGAGGCTTTAACTGCAGCAGTGTAGCTGGAGGCGGGGCATAGTCTGACTGTGGACCTGCCAACACATCAGAGAGCTTCCTAGTCCTGGCCCTGGAACTTGCATAGCTGTGGAAAAAAATCCTCAAATGTTAATTAAGAGAAATACTATATTAAGCAACCTTTCCATTTAATTCCAAATTCCGCCGTATTGATTGGGACAACTACGTTTTCATTCATCACTTTTTCAAGTCTTGTGTGGGGGCATCACATTCTTCCAAGACTTCCTGTCTTTTGAAAGGTGATGAAAGAAAGGAATATGTCTGACCTTTTTAAAGATATGTGCCTGAAGGGATTTCCCTGGTCCTGGAGAGTGTGGAATATTTTACAGAATGTAGGTGCAAAGAATTGACTGCAGGAGCAGTGCACAATATAAAATTACACAATGTATGAACTGCAAAGAAGCAAACTTTTAACCATTTGAGGAATGTTTTTTCTGAATTCTATCTGACTGTTCTAGAACTTGATTGCTTTCAATTTACAGTAGTGATTGTTAGTTCAACATTCTTAAGTGAACATTCTAGCCACATATTTGCGATGTTCCACCCCAAAAAGGTTTCTGTGCAGAATGAACATTTGAGTGTGCTGAAATGCTGAGTTCAGTTTTCCAGGTGTTTAGGGTTCCAATTTATATTTAGAAACAAGCTGACAGCCTGTTCTCTGCTGCCAGATATTTGAACAAATTCCACATTGCTAGGATATAATATATTTTAGGATACATTAAAAATATTCCCGTACATTGTTGAAACATTGGACACACCGAATATCTTTATTTGTGAAAGTCCCTCAATAACTTGGAAAGTGTACAGTGAGGTGCAAAAATCGGAGGGGGGCACCCTTGGTTTAAATGTCTGTTACAACGAATCTGTATGTGATTGAGTTAAACATGAGACCTTCACATTTTAAAGCAAGATTTATTTTTATTTTCATTTTTTACTGTTTATTAATGATAAAAAAGGAAAGGGGCCCTGTGCTTTTACTTGTAAGGGCTTCAATGAGTCGGGTATAATTCCAGGGCTGAACTTTTTATTCTGAAGTAACTTCATGCCTTCTAAAGTATCCAACTGCAGTGGTTGTTCTGTCTGGTGTTAACCACCATGGGTTCCTCTAAACAGTTGTCCGAGCATTCCAGATTGAAGATGGTTCATTTTCACCAAGAAGAAGGCTACAACAAATTTCTCAATGTTTCAAACTACCTATTTCCACTGTCAGAAGTATTATTAGAAAATTGAAGATAAATGGGATAGTTGAAGTCAAGAAAAGGTCTGGAAGACAACATACTTTAAATAACAAAGGCCTACTTTGCCAGAAAGAACAACCTCAACCCAAAATTTTGCCTTAAGTGCAAAAGAAAACATTGAGAAGCCTGAAGCATTGTGCTTTGGACTGACAAAGCCAGACTTTTTGACCATCACCAAAGAAGGTATGTTTACAGCAAAAAGGGTGAAGCCTTTGTAGGGAAGAGCACCTTTCCAACTGTAAAGCATGGAGGTCGATCCATTATGATTTGGGGTTGTGTGGCAGCTGGGGGCACTGGAATTATTGTGTGAGTGGAAGGAAGAATGGATTCCACCAAGTATCAAGAAATTCTAGAGGCTAATGTTGAAGTTGAATGATCCAAAGCATACATCAAAATCAACTGTGAAATACCTCCAGGAAAGATGGATGAAGGTTTTTGAATGGCCACCACAGTCCGCAGACTTAGAATATTATTTAAAATCTGTGAGAGATCTCCAACAAAAAAAGGAAGCCAAAAGATATTTCTGAGCTGGAGACGTTCTGCCAGGAAGAAAAATTCCAAAAGTGAGAATTGAGTTGGGTTTACAAGCTTTGGTAGTTGCTGAAGGAGGAGTTACAAACTGACTAACTGACAGGGTTCCCAAAGTTTTGCACCGGGCCTTTTTGAAACAAAAAAAATTCAAATAAAATGTAATCTTGCTTTAAAATTGGAAGAAATGTGTAATTTAATATTGTACCATTCAAAGGTCAGGTTTGCTTCTGTTCGCTTAGATATTAATTGTAAATGGCTTTTTACAGGGGTAAAAAAACAACAAAAAAAAAAAAAAACATTTTTGCACACTACTGTAGCTTCATTTGACACTGTAGCTTCATTTGAGTTTTGTATGGCATCCATAATTTTTTAAAATGTATTTAAAAAAAAAGCTTTGTTCACTGCAATACACAGTCCAGGCTGTCAAAAAAAGAATATCCATTCATTCGTTTTCAAAACTACTATTGCAGCTTTGCGCTCCAAGGAAGTATGGTAATTAATTTACAATGGCACCACCTAGTGGTGCCTTTCTGAACTTCAAAAAACTTGTGCCTGAGTTAAACTCTGAATGGCGCACAATGCTTATACCAATTTACTCCCCTTCTGGGAAGTTGAGACCAGCAGATGAATCCACTGCGGATTAAAGTCTATATTTGGAATGATGAGGTTTTGTGTCCCTTCCCATTGCCCAGGTGACGTCATCCCTCCAGACGCCATCCTGCACTTCGATGTCCTGCTTCTGGATATCTGGAATCCGGAAGATAAGGTCCAGTCCCAGACCTACTACAAGCCCGAGACGTGCAGCCGCACTGTCCAGGTGTCTGACTTCATCCGTTACCACTACAATGGCACCCTGCTTGATGGAACACTGTTCGACTCCAGGTTTAGTACCGATTCTTCTCAATTTGTGTGATCAAATAATCAACAAATGTATTTAATTATGTACACTTTCATATTTTACTTTTCATCTGTTTAGTAGATGCTCTCATCCTGAGCAGAAATGGTCCTTCTTGAGAACTATAAAAATGTTCTACTGTTCTAGTATCTCTTTAGACCAAACTATGCCTCTGTTTTTCATGTATTATCTAATACCTGTTTGTTTGCTCCCCCCTCAGTCACAACCGCATGCGCACATATGACACCTACGTGGGGATTGGTTGGCTAATTGCTGGAATGGACCAAGGCCTGCTCGGAATGTGTGTCGGGGAGAAACGCATCATTACCCTTCCACCGTTCCTGGGCTATGGGGAGAATGGAGATGGTGAGTGGAAAATGGCTGTACTTTTTCTGCCGGTCCCCCTCCCTCCACTCATATGTTATAAAATCACTCTGAATAGCTTTCAGTCACTTTTACAGTTGCCTGATCAATTGCCACCATGTTTGAGTCAATGAGGTTTCTCAGTCTTAAGTGAAATTCCATGTTGATTGAATGAAGAAATGTATTTTGGAAAATATGGGGGTTTCCTATGTTGGTCCAGCCAGTGAGCTGTGAACCCTTCAACACATTTCCTGGTGCTGGGACTCTGGTATGGTGACCGTTGTCTTCTGGTATTGCAGGCAGTGACATCCCGGGGCAGGCCTCCCTGGTTTTTGATGTAGTCCTGTTGGACCTCCACAACCCCAAAGACACTATCTCGGTGGAGCAGCAGGTGATCCCTGAAACCTGCACCAGAAAGAGCCAGGAAGGTGACTTCATGCGGTATCACTACAACGGATCCCTTCTGGATGGGACCTTCTTTGACTCCAGGTGAATTAGGCCAGCTAAGCTCTGTTTTTACTATTCGTGTTAACTTGTGTGTGAAGATTCAACGTAACCATTGCAGGGTAGATCCTCTTTACCCTCACCCTCCTGGCTGTTGGTGCGTGGGGCTGTAATTGTGCCTGCTCCCTCCAGGGGGCGACATTGTTGAGGGAGTGCGCTGCATGCAGGCACGTTTCATTGTTTACTGCAGCGGTTCTCCAGCTCGGTTCTGGGGGACCCCTGTGTATGCTGGTGTTCCTTGCAACACCAATAGCAATCCAATGTTTTTAGCAAGCTGCTAATTTTTCTTCAATTATTTACCCATTTAAGCCACATTATGTCAAAAATGGTTATGCAAGCTATGAAGATTAATATTCAGATTGTGCAATCTTGGTAACAATTACATGAAGCGATAAATTCAAGACTGAGGTGAATCAAAATGTTCCTAATTGGAGAAAGTGTGGACTCCTGGCCATGATATCGAACCATTTGATAGATAATGTAGGAAGTATTAAGAAAATGATAATTAACCAAACCTGCATTGCTGACGAAATGGTTGGGATGAAATATGAATGAATTTGAACACCTGCATCCAGCAACCTAATTGGTTAACCTCAGTCTTTAATTTGATGAGTTAAAACGTATGTTACCTCATTTTATGCAATTGTTTTCAGTATAAACATAACATTTATTCTTCATGGCATACATGGCAATTTCAGGCATAATGTGGCTTAAGAGGGTTAATAATTCCCTAGTGCCTAATTTAGGAAAATCTAGGAATGCAATCTTAGCTGGAACAAAAAAACACACACACAGAGGTCCCCCAGCACTGCATTTGAGAACCACTCGTTTACACCATCTCAGATGAATACCTTCAGCATTTATGCAAGTATGTAATTACCTGGAGCACCTTATATTGGTTCATAGTATCATTTGGAGTGGATCTTAGCTGAAGAAATTTAGACTGGCTCGCTCTTTGGTACAGTACCCTCCTGTCAAATTTGGCGTGTGAGTGTCTGTGCTCGTGTGGACGTGCTAAGGATGTTCATGTCTCTCAGCTATTCCCGGAACCGCACATATGACACCTACATCGGGAAGGGATATGTGATCGCAGGCATGGATATGGGCCTGCTGGGGGTGTGCATCGGCGAGAGGAGGAGGGTCGTTATCCCGCCTCATCTGGGCTACGGAGAGGAGGGCACAGGTAGGACCACGCCCGCTTCATCACCAGCCTCCTGACAGGCTGAACATACAGTTACATTGTTACATTACATGTATTTAGCTGAAGCTTTTAGCTGAAGCGGTTTACAGTTGATTAGACTAAGCAGGGAACAGTCTCCCCCCTGGAGCAATGCGGGGTTAAGGGCCTTACTCGAGGGCCCAAGCATGGATCTTATCGTGGCTACACCGGGGCTTGAACGAACAACCTTCCGGGTCCCAGTTATATACCTTAGCCACATAGATAAAGCTTTAGTAGTGGTATTATCTGGGAATTAATAAAACTTGGTCTGTCCATCTGAGGCCCTTGTTTGTAGCAACACAGAATTGGGACAGCACTTGTGTGGACTATGACTGATGGTGCTGTGGGTTGCTGCATAAGGAGGACCAAGGAGGGGGGGCGTCAGTCAACAGGACGTTGGCCAATGCGTTGGTTCAGCTGGGTGGTCACAGTAGCCCTGCGGTGCAGATGGGCTTTTCGCCCTTGTAGGAATGTTATGGTTCCCCAAAGACAACGAGTTAGTCCAAATTCTCATAATCAGGAATCTTTTAGCTAAGTGTTAAATAATAGCCTTTTATTCCATCAGATATAATAGAGTCACAAAAGCTGTGGTGTCCGCGCAACAACCCAACAATCCCCCCGGCACACTCTCTTAATATATGCTTGTGATGGCCTCTGCTCCTCCTTCTTTCTGGGCGCGGTCTCGTCCCATCCTGGTGCGCCACAATTGTTTACTTGCTTCTGATTGGTCTCTTCTCCCATTCTGCTGTGATTGGCTTACACATTGTCATAGGCTTATTAGGAAATACTTGTGGTGCAACTTTTAATAGGTCACCTGACTTCTTATTACGCATTTCCCTTTTGGCTAACCACTCCCTATAATACTTTGACTTTAATAAAATATTGGTAGTTACAGTGCTCAATGAGAATATAAAAAAAAATACAATACAGTGCAAATGTCATAATTCAGTGCTGTTATATATATATATATATATATATATATATATATATATATATATATATATATATATATATATATATATATATATATATATACTTTCACTCACATCACTGTTTAATACTGATACAAAGGATAAATTGGGGAAATATTCCATAGGAATGGTGGGTTTTCACAACGCACGTGCCTGGGTGTCTTTTCAGGCACCAAGATCCCCGGCTCGGCTGTCCTGGTCTTCGACGTCCATGTGATCGACTTCCACAACCCCTCGGACACGGTGCAGGTTACCAGCAGCTACAAGCCCGATTCCTGCAGCCTCCTGAGCAAGAAGGGCGACTTTGTCAAGTGCCACTACAACGCCAGCCTGCTGGATGGCACGCCCATCGGCTCCACGTGAGTTGTCGGGGCGTCGCCCACTCTGCGCCTGGCACAAATGGCGACAGCAGACCCACGCGGATAACACTGTGCGGCACCACGTCCGCCTAAATGCTCTGTAGTTTAGGCCACACATTGAGCTGTTGAGCTGTGGTTCTGAACCGCGAGAAGTGTTTGATTTGTGTGTTTTAGCCCAGTGCACCCTGTCTGAAACTCCTCTCCTCCCTTGTAAGGCAGGTGAAGCCCAAAGTACTAGGTCTGATTGTCTCAGAATGGCATATCAGTGTATGTCTTCACTTTGTTGTTCTGTGCCTGTTCATGCGTGTGACTGACCCTGTTCTGTGCCTGTTTGTGCATGTGACTGACCCTGTACATGTGCTTGTGTGCCTGTTTGCGTGTGACTGTCCCTGTTCTGTGAACGACTCTTTGCAGACACAGCTTTGGGAAGACGTATGATGTGGTGCTGGGGGCAGGGCAGATGGTGCAGGGGATGGAGGTGGGACTGAAGGACATGTGTGTGGGAGAGAAGCGCGTCCTGGTAATCCCTCCCCACCTGGGCTACGGGGAGAGAGGAGTGGGTGAGGACCTCCATCTGTGCCCTTCACACCTGCTAGTTAATATCAGAGAGCCAATGCCAAAAGTGTGTGGGACTTCAAATATTTTTCTTATCTTAAGTTGAAAATATTACCCTATTTACTGAGTGTGTAAATAAATTACCGTTTGCTTGACAAGTGAACATTTCTTACCCCATTGGCAAATCCTGAAATGCATCAGTGGCAATATTTCTGTCTTATTTAGCAAAAAAGTCATAGAAATTAGATTTATATATAAACATGTTCTATGTCACATGGCTCATCTTAAAAATGAACTATATCCACTTTTTGCTATACAAGGCTTCTAATTAAAAAACGAATATACTCATACCTCAAACAGTGAGGATTGATGACAGAATGCGTTGGGGAGTATTCCCTTGGCAAAGGGCTTCAGGACATTTTGCAAAGGGGCTGATGCCAGGGGGGAATCAGACCTCCATACTTCACTGCTGGGTTCTGCCTTTAAATGCGCCCCAGGTGTTGGACAGTGCGATCCAGGGGAGACAGGATTCCGTTGTCATCAGTGTTGAATGTTCTTTTCCCACATAGAAGGCGAGGTCCCAGGAAGTGCCGTATTGGTGTTTGACGTCGAGATGATTAGCTTGGAGGAGGGTCTTCCCGATGGCTACATGTTCATCTGGGACAGCGATGTCTCACCCAATCTCTTCACTGAGATGGACAAGAACAAGGACAACAATGTGGAGCCTTCAGAGGTAGGATATTATTTTTCAATTAACTAAAAACAAGGTTGTTTTTTTTCTACTGTACCCAATAGAAACATTTATTGGTAAAAGAATGGGTGAACAAAATTATATTGAAGAAATTGGGTTACTGGAAGTTGTGGACTGCTCACATTATAGTGAAAGGAATATTTCAGATAGATGCCACTATAGGATATTAGCAGTCACTGTGTTAACCTGTAATCCCATGTTCCCTGCAGTTCTCTGATTACATCCTGCGGCAGGTGAATGAGGGTAAGGGCCGCCTTGCCCCTGGCTTTGACGCCCACAGGATCATCGAGAACATGTTCACGAACCAGGACCGCAACGGCGACGGAAAGATCACAGCTGAAGAGTTCAAGCTGAAGGCAGACGAGTCTGCCGCACATGATGAACTATAAGACCCAAGGTGCACAGCGTTAGAAATATGATTCAGGGTCAATAACACTAACCTAAGAACATTTTTCTAGTGTTCAATATTGTTTTGTGTTCGTTTTTAAAAAAAGATTTTATTGTATTTTTCTCCCGGGGGGAGGGGTTGGGGGTTTGGTGTGTATTTTACAAGTGAGCTGTTGTCAAATTAATAAATGTCAAAATTGAATGAGGGGAGGTTTTGAAATTGCGCTATGCTCAGGAACCAAGTTGTTGTCTAAAATGACAGTTGATGGTGTTGATGCAATTGCCTTTCTGGCTCCACAGTATTATGTACTTGTGTTTCTGCAGATTTTCCAGGTAACAAGGGTATGGGCTCTTTTTCAAATTCCAGTGGTAAGGACATGGTATGAATAATTAAGGATGTTGTAGTTATTTGAGATGCTGCCAGTGTGACAAAGGAAGTGTTTTAAGGGCCAGTACAGCGAAGATTAGCAACTGGCAACTAGGGAATTACCATTACCACCATACAGTTTGGTTTAGAAAGTTTTTGAAAGTCTATATTTTCACTATTATTCATGTCGGCTGTTGATACAGAGGCAATTATTGCTGAGCCAATCAGAGCGCCTGAATCACTGCATCACTGAAAAGTGCACATTAGTGCTGTAATTATGCAAAAACATCTACCATTATTTTTCTTCCTCACTGTCTGCTTGACATATGTTGTTAGCAGATGGTGAAGTTTAGACAAAGTTTAATCCAAATGTTGTTGGAGGTTTGTGAGGATGAGGGGAATACACTGTTCTATGGAGGGTTTTTCCTATGCAGATTCAGAGTGGATTCAATTCTACTAGACTTATCCTGGCACAGCATATGAAGGGAAATTGGTCCCCAATAATGTCTAGTATGTGCATCCTAGTCTAATAATAGGAAAACCCTTTGGACATAATGCATCTTTGTTATCTATACTTTAGACAACAGTGCCACAGAATTAGATGAACACTCAATTTCCCATTGTATCATGCCAACCCTAGAAGCTGAAGAGGTGTTATTATGTACTGTGGGTACAGTGGTCTTTCCCCCTAATGTAGTTCAATTGTTTATAGTTTTGGTAGAGAGAACTGCTTTTCCCTGCTTACCTCCACATGTACAAGAAACCAAGTTTTGGTGTAAACTCTTGCCTTTTATTTGTGTTTTAATGTGTATTTGTTCAGGATTGAGCTGTTTTTAATTTTCTTTACGAATGTTGGGGTCTTAACTTTGATCGATCAAATACCCATTTTTCTGAATAACAGGTTGTGTTTGCATAATATGTATATGTTTTAATTGGAATCGTTGGATCACAGTAAAGGAAAATACTAAATGCTGTGCCTAAAAATATTTGACAGCATCCCTGAAGTTTTCACAGAAATGTCAGAGTAACCTTTAACATCATTATACTGCAAGTGATATACATAATGATATACATCAATGCAGTCTACATGGAAAAAAACAATGAAAGGAAGCCCTCAAAATGATGGCTACATGAATTTAGGAATACTCCCGTTATCCTTTGTTGACCAAATTTAAGTGGTTTTTAAAGTGAAGTAGAATCCATGTCATTACTGTATTTCTGTAGCACTTTACTATGGTGCTACACAAGATATAGTAACTATGGGAGAGTGAGGCTTCATCAACCCCTTTAATAGAAGTAGCTGTCACAAATTCATATTATGTCCTTGATTGAAAGACTTCACTTTCTGTAAAGGTATGAGTGTAACATAAAATGCTACAGTGTGTTAAGCATTGGATGATATTGATGCTACCTTATAGGATTTTAAGGGTAAATGAGATTGCATTTTCCCATAGCTTTTTATAAATATTTTATATCTATATACTGTGTATTTCCAATGAAAGGTTGTCAAATCTGAGGCAGCACTGGAATAAGTTAAGCGTGTCCCCTGGTTGACTGAGTTATGTTTCCATTTACTGAAATCTCCTTCCTTCTTCTGAAATGTATGATTCAGTGACTCCCAATATGAATTATTTGCTGCATTTTGATGATTTCATGCAAGAATGCCTCAGCAAGACTGTGAGTAATGGGTGTAAGATGTGTATCAGTGTGCCTTAAATTCAATGTGTTTGTGTGTTTTTTGTTTTTTTTCATGTCCCTTAATTAAACATACATTCCAAACAATATTTTGTACCATTTTTAAGTTTGAAAGTACAGGATTGACGTGACCATCGCCCCGGGAACCAGGACCAAGATGAGCAGCAATAGCAGATCCAATGTCGTGTCTAGGAAACGACAGAATTCAAAGTCCAATCTCTAATTTGTAGAAAAACAACTTCATGAGGGAAAAGATGGCAGCAAGCTCTTCAGGAAAATCAGACTTTATTAGCACAAGTGCACAAAGCCGGATCAACTTGTCGAGGACCCAGCCTTGGGCCCGCCTGATGAGAGATTGACAGAAGATGGGTTAGGCAGGAATGCATTGTTAATCCCTCGCACATGCCATCGAGGTGGTAGTAAGAACGCCCGTAAGAGGAAAAATATGTGGTTCAGAGCTAATGAGCAGCCCTACTTGTCAGCAGAGGAGTCTGAAGTCGGAGGACTTAGATTTAGGGTACTAAGGACCAAGGCTAAAGGTCTGACTGAGGCCATCCCTAACATGAATGTATAATAACATTCTTGGTTGAGAAGTGTGGGCTTGCTCTTACAGGGGAGGAGCATAATGCCTGGTTAAAGCAAAGAGATGAGGAAAACAATATAGATGACTGAGAAATAAAAGAGTATGAGATGGAAAAATGTAGGAAAACAACCTGTCAGCTGTATAACTATTCTTTTGATTATAATAAAGTATATCTGACAATAATCATATCTGAGAAAGGGTCTTTTAGAGGAATACAGTGAATACAGGAAATCATATAACAGATTTGCATCACACCCCTTCACTTCGAGACTGGGCTGGAAGTTCAGTAGAACTTACCAGTTCTCCAGGACGTTCGAAAGTACTTAAAGGAAAAGAGAGTTCGTCCCCGAGACACCTCCTCGTGGGGTACTGCTCGTGGGAACGTGAGGTCTGAGCTCGGCAAGGGGTTTGTAGCTCACGACAAACTCTGCAGAGTTGAACCTCGATTGTCAGTTTTACACCCATTTTATACACTTTGTTCAATGTAACTCCTCCTAAAACATTCCTAAAAACACCAGCTGGTCTCTGTGGCGCCACATCGATTTAGCACTCTTGGGTGCCAACATCATTGTGGCAATCGCCCAAATTACCTCTTAAAAATAAATGTTTTTATTATACTGCACAGGCCTTCAAGATATTTTTGCTTTGTAAGCTGTTCTTATCACATTGTACTGGCATATCAGACATCTTGAAACTGACAGTCTACAAAGCAAGACGCCCTGCCCTGCAAGCTCTTCAAGACACCCCCGTCCCGCAAACTGCTTTTTAACAAAGAGGAATCATAAAAGATGAATTATGCAAAACATGGTGCTATTCTGTACTTTCCAATTTTCCTTTTAAGCTTACACATTATTGTTTAAAGCCTCTTAATCTTCTTTCGTTATTAACATCCCTCCCTTCTTCTTTATCTTCCTTTACATTTTTCCATCTCCTCATACTCTTTCATTTCCCAATCTCCACATAGTTTTCCTCATCTTTTTGCTTTAACCAGGCCTTATGCTCCTCCCCTGTAGGAGCAAGCCCACACTTCTCAACCAAGAATGTTATTATATTCACCGTTTCTGTGAAAGCCAGACCCCCTGGGTCACCAACCGCCCGTTCGGCATTTTGAGTCTCCTCCAAGGTCATGCTGGAACACAAATTAGCAGTTTTTATCAGTTTGAAAATATACAGGCATACTTAATCATACTTTAATATTTGATTAATGTTCTCTTCTAAGTGAGTAAGTGTGGTTTTTCAGCCTGACGCATTCCTTTACTTTTTCTTCTACAGTCGACACTGGTTTCTTGCATTTCCATAAACTCATCTGTAATTAATGATATAGGTTAATTGGATTACATTTTCTACAGTTGACACTATGGTTTCTTGCATTTCCACAAGCTAATCCTTAATTAATGATATAGGTTCATTGGATTACATATTGATTACATGAGTAATAGGCAGCATACATATTGATTACATGAGTAATAGGCAGCATACATATTGATTACATGAGTAATAGGCCACATACATATTGGCATACTTTTGGCATGAAGCTTTAAGAGTTTTGGAGGAACCAGCTTACTCAACTCTGACGGTTTGACGGTTTAGTCTGATTTTGACTTGTGATCGATTGTGATAAAAATGGAGGAAGAACATCTTGTTCTGTGAATTTTTCCTACACCAATAAGTGACAATTTATTTGCCAATGTGCACAGGGCAGTCAAAGAGAACTCTGATACATTCAGCTTCATGGCCAGTGGTTGGTTGAAACCTAATAAGTGATGTTACCCCCATATAACAAGACCACCAGTCAGTACCCTTGAATACCACAATGACCCCTGTGCCCCCGGCTGAGTACCTGTCGATTAGGCCGTATTGGTGACCATCTTGGGCCCTGGCATGGTTAAGGAGCCCTCATGTGATGTTATTATTTATTATATTGGGCCCTGTTTTCAAGATCTCGCCTAAGGCCCCACAGACTCAGGGGCCGGCTCAGCTCATCACTGCCCCCCTTATTCTTCCTGATATTCAGGCTCCTGTTATCTTGCCACGGGTCAAGATGGCCTTGAGCCAGATGCACCTTGGTTCCTGATGTGGTATGCTGGAACACACACATATTACTTCCCACAATAACACACATCCTCAATTCTCAGGTTACCACATTTCCTTCTCTGCACCTTTGTGGTAGAATAACTACCCCAGTCAGGGCCTGATGTCCAGGGGGTTCTCAACACACTTGCTAAAAACGTATTTTAAAATAGACACAACTGGAACAGGGTCTGATGCAAATGGGATTATTGTATTTGACTCAAGAGTAACATACAAGAACCCAAGCTGGTCTGCACAGAACAATTACATACAAACAGTTTCTCATGCATTCCTAAGACAGACTGAGACCTTCCCCCAACGAATCCATCTTTTATCCTGTTTCTCTAGCAGTGTAAGTGTTCACCTCCCTCAGCCTCTGTTGGGAGTCATCCATCCATCCATCCATTATCTTAACCCTCTTATCCTGAATAGGGTCGCAGGGGGGCTGGAGCCTATCCCAGCATACCTTGGAGGACCCGGCCCTAGGCCCGCCTGATGAGAGATTGACAGAAGATGGGTTAGGCAGGAATGCATTGTTAACCCCTCGCACACCCAATGGGGTAGGAGTAAAAGCTCCCGTAAGAGGAGAAGTACAAGATAAATGTACAACCGTATATGGACACTGAGGAGTCTGAAGTCAGAGGACTTAGATTTAGGGTTTTAGAGAGCAAGGCTAAAGGTCTGACTGAGGCCATGCGTAGAATGTGTTCTAGCAAGATGGTGGAAGATGCTCAACATGCTGAACGGGAAATTGGTGACCCAGGGAGTTTGGCGTTCAAGGAAATGGTAGATGTGATAACATACTTAGTTGACACGTGTGGGCTTGCTCCTACAGGGGAGGAGCACAAGGCCTGGTTAAAGCAACAGGATGAGGAAAACAATGAAGATAATTGGGAGATCAAAGAGTATGAGGAGATGGAAAAATGTAGGAGAGATAAGGAAAACGGAAGGGATGTCAATACCGAAAGGAGATTAAGAGGCTTCTAGGGCCTTCCTGATTATAGCACAAATAATTTATCGGATAGATTCAAAGGACTAACAGTGGAGGAGTTAAATTACACTCAGCTATTAGCTGGATTTCTTTTGTAGATCCCTTAAGGCGCCACAAAAAGGGGCACCTGAAGAGTGTATTGAGATGGTGGCAGGCACTAACTTCTGGCTTGCATGAGGTCAAGGTGTGGAGGAAGTCAAGGAGAGACTATGAAATTGAAACAGACACCAGTGATGAATAGATTCCTTAAAAAAATACAAAAAAGCTAGTGTTTTTCCACTCGTATATTGAGATGGTGGAAATTCCCAACCGGAGGGGCACATGAGATAAAGTATTGGGGAAATTTATTTTGAGGTATGAGAAAATGACAGTGGGACAAACAGAAGTGATGAATATTGTCATTAAAAGTTGCATAAGAGATAAATGTCTTCCCACTCGATATACTGGGGACATTTCTTATCAAAAAAAGGTACACTCTTATACGAAAAAAGGATATATAAGGAATAAGCTTTTAGACCTTAGATAGCATCTTAGAATTTTGCTTCACAAGATATCTACGAGCTGTTGAAGAAAGAGCAACGCAGAACAACTATAATCAAGCTTGAGTGGTAATTATAATCTATATTACTTGTATAAGTAGGAAAAGTAGCACATAGAAGTTCAACTTTATAAGTTTCCTTTTATTTTGATGTCTTTTATTTCTCATTAAGGTACTATATAAGGTAGAAAAATGTAGAGAAGTTTTTATAGTTTAGATAAATATAATATTCTAGGAATAGTTTCTTTTAAACGTCCAGAAGGGGGAGCTATAGGATAAGGCTAAGGTCAAAGAGGATGGGTATTTGAGGGGTGTACCTTGAATTTTAACATCATGGTGGAAAGGTAAATTAGAAAGAGCTAAAGGGGTATATGTAACTTGCATGTGATCAGCAAACTGAAAGATGATATATATCCTGTAATCTGTATAACTCTATTCTTTTGATTGATTATAATAAAGTATATCTTACTATAATCATATGTGATAAAGATTCTTTTAGAGGAATACATTGAATACAGGACATCGTATACCAGATTTGCATCACACCCTTCACTTCGAGACTGGGCTGGAAGTTCAGTAGAACTTACCAGGGCTCCAGAACGTTCGGAGTACTTGAGTTTGTCCCCGAGACACCTCATGGTGAGGTACTGCTTGTGGGAACGGGAGGTCTGAGCTCGGCAAGGGGTCCATGGCTCACGACAATACATTGGGCGAAAGGCAGGAATACACCCTGGACAGGTTGCCAGTCCATCACAGGGCACACACACCATTCACTCACACACTCATACCTATGGGCAATTTAAACTCTCCAATCAGCCTAACCTGCATGTCTTTGGATTGTGGGAGGAAACCGGAGTACCCGGAGGAAACCCACACAAACACAGGGCGAACATGCAAACTCTGCACAGAGAGGCCCTGGCCGACAGGGATTCGAACCCAGGACCTCCGTGCTGTGAGGCGGCAGTGCTACCCACTGCACCATCCATGCCGCCGCTGTTGGGAGTCATGTATTACACGATATATGTATTACATAAAGCAGTCACTGTTACACTGCTGATACATTTGCTAGACAACTATAATCCAGCTGTATGAGTGATTATATCTTGGACTTGTTTTGACCATATTAATTTAATTAGTGACAGTGCTCTTATCGTGATAAGACTAACATCACCTTCTTACCCTACTCCCACATCTGGCTTTCTTTAAACCGATATGTACAGAATTATAAGTATTGTCGTGGATTATCAGTCTTTTCAAGGCTCTTCTCAGACTTTGTGTAGAATTTAGACTTCAAGACTTTCAATAAAAAGGGGGAGGCAGGATCTTCCAGAATATGCAACTTTATTTCACACAGACCATAAAGCCAAGGTAACTCTGCAGAGTGACCTCCCGTTATTCAGTTTCAGTCTGGCTTTTATACAGTTTTCAACAGGCTTATTTCTTCCCAGCCCAACAGGTGTTTCTTTTCACCATTTCCTCAGGGGCCCAAAAATACATGATTCTTCCTCCCAATGATCTCATAAATGTGATGAGGATAAGGGTTTTGGCACCAAATGGGGCTTAGTATTGTGGTTCTAAGAATGCATGTTCTTTCATGTTCTTTCCACCATTTCCTTGGGGACCCAAAAATACAAACAGTAAAAAGTATACATTATGACTAACAATGAATATGTTAACTAACAAGGTGTAGGACTTGGATGCTAATTGGAAGTTAGCATCCAAGTCCTGCACCTTGGTCTGGCATTCTAATGCCAGGAAATTCCTGGTCTCAAGGCATTTTTTCCTCCCATTGGAAATCAGTGGGGCTCATGTCATCGTCCCTTATCATTGCAGGATGTGTGGCTTCTAAATGTAAGATTTAGATTCAACAAGGCTGGCTGCAATCAAGCCTGGCTGCAATTCAATTAGATCATTTGGTTAATTAATTGATTGAGCAACTAAGGGGCAGTTATAAGATATGGGTGTTTGATAACATTTTTCATTAAATAAATGAAATGCTTTCCTTTTGTCAACTATTCAATTTTGTCCAAAGACCAGAAACCATTCAGCTTGGTGGACAGCTTCTGCAGCCAGCAAGCTAGAAAATTGTTACACGCCTAAAGACTAACACATCAGTTTAGAGCAGGGTCTTAACTTGTTTTTATGGTAAATTCCTGTCAGATATTAAGAGATACATTACAGAGATAAGGCAGATACACAGTCAAACAGAGGGTGATAAACAACTGTGGCACTAACCCCAAGGGGTTGGGTAGAGCATAAGGAAGGTGTGTTTAAGAGATAACAAAAGTGTATAAAAAATAAAGGAATCAAGCCTAGAAAGTCAGTTGCTCATGCAACCAGACATTTGTTCAGTTGTGTTTTGTGAACTGCTCGACTTTGCTGGTACCAATAAAGTAACTGAGGATTAACTGTGCCTGTTGGAGTGTCCTTTGAAAACAAGACTTTATTCAAGGAAGAACGGAGAAAAGCTTCCACCACATTTTAATGCCATCAGGTGTAGCCAGTTCTCCTCAATTTGGTAAAACGTGACAAAACTTTATTTGTGCACAAAATTGTGCATAATTCAAAAGTGTGGATACTGTACATAGCTACTCTTCCTCAACCTGGTGCACTATTTGGAGATCGCTTAGCAATTCAATGCCCATTGTGAAGCGCGACTATGGCTCAATCCTTCGAAAATGCAGCACACGGGAAGAAAATGTCCGCGGCGTGGACGCCAATTCTTAATCAGCTCAACTGCCCCACAGACACTCTGCAAACACCCGCCCACTTGTGCGCGTACTTAAAAATGCATGCTGGAAGACTGTAGTTCAGAGAATTTAATCAGACACGAGACGGTGGGAACGCTGAGGAAAAGTCTAAATTAATTGGAACGAACAGTTTGCAAGTCTTTAAGTGAACATGTTGTAAATGTAATGTGTTGTAGCCTAAGTTACTTTGAGTACTTCTGTTTTTGTATGAAAACTAGCATGCAATTCCGTTTTCTGCAATAAGCAATACTACCCAGGAGCATTATAATGCGCATGGCAATACTGTTAATTGTTAACTTCAGATCTACCTTTTAAAACTAGTTTCAATATTTCCACGTTAGCTGTAATTGTATTTCCAAAGCAAACGGACCTTCCTATATAGCTAACTTAGTTGGTTGCATCGTATGGGTAAGTCATTTCTTGTTCTTTCGTTTGATTGTAGTCGTAACATCACCAGCTAGACTTATAGCCTATAGCTACCAATGGGCTCCATTCCTGTGACTGAAATTGGGAAAGCGTGACTAAGGACAAGTTACCGGCTTAGTTGGTTGTCGATTCGATTTTTAACAACATTGAACAGAAAATAAAATTTTCAATATTGGTTCATTTTTCTCGCTTTTGGTAGCTAGTTACGGGAAATCTCGTCAAATTAAGAAGTCAAAAAATTTCAGAACGACATTATGCTGACGAGTCTTCAAGTTTCAGTCCCTTACTTAACATAGATGGCACACACCTTTCGCACTGACATGGAAAATCGCGTGTTTAGGGTAGGACTCTAATATTCGTTAAAAGCGGCAATACTACTTGAAGCCATTTGTCCTTTTGTGCTGAACCATAGGCTAAGATTGTAAACTATTGTTGCTGTCTGATGGTTTCATTAGCATATCAATGATGACATGCCTTGATAAGGGATCTGAGGCCAGTGTCATGAAGCAGTGAAATCATGTTCCCAGCAATTGTTGCTGTGTTTCCAGTGTGGGGTGGCCATATGTTGCTATTTACTGTCAGTTGCCACCCAACTCATTTACATAGCTCATAACTCAAAAACTATAAATTGTTACCAAATGAAAGGGGTTTTCCCCCCCTTTCTGTGTCCTATGAAATGAATTCCAGTTTGTGATTGTTTAGCAGTATTAGTCCATTTACCATGTCGCTTCGATTTTTCTCCCTAATCCTCTGGAATGAGATTGGTAATGGCACCCTGTGTTAATAATTTAAAAAAAGAAAAAAAAAAAGACAAAGAAGAAAAGAACATGAATGGTCCCATATTGTGGAACGTAACATTTTCCTTGGTATGTGGATTATAAAGGAGTTAAAGGTGTTCTAAAAACTGTATCAAAATGCACAGTCCCCAAATAAATCCAAATTAGTGAGTTTGACTGCGAACTTGATCTGACAGTTGGGTACAGGGCTGGGATAGGTAGATTAAAAAGGGTCTGGTTTGCTGGGTGAAACAGTGCTAGGATCAGGAGGGTACCGCGTCAGTGTGATATAAGTGCAAGGTGTGTGTGAGAAAAATGGGAAAAGCGGACTAAAAAGGCAGTGACACGTTAGCCGAAGGGCTGAACATTTGATCTCAATGTGTGTGATGAAATGTTAGGAATAGTGACAAATCATGCAGCAGGAGATGGGGTCGAAAAAAAGGAACAAGGAATTGGAGATGATGACTCATTTGCATAGCTCATAACTCAAAAACTATAAATTGTCAATAGCAACATATGGCCACCCCACACTGGAAACACAGCAACAATTGCTGGGAACATGATTTCACAGAAACTACTGTAGAATATTAAAGATATGGGTCTGTAGAGTAAATGTATACCGCTTTCATTTGGTAACCATTTATAGTTTTTGAGTTATGGGCTATGCAAACGAGCTTCTCGTGAATTGACAGTCAATGGCATTGCATGCCCTTACCACACTAAATACAGCAACAATTGCTGGGAACATGACTTTAGATAATAAATGTATAGTTTTATAGATATTATACATAGATTTAATGTATGCCCCTTCATATTTGGTAACATTTTTTTCAAACTAAGCAGGTATGCAAATGAGCTGTTATTGAACCGACAGTTTCAAGCAATTTATGCTTGGCCTATATTATAGTAACTAGTCAAATAGCAAGCTAGTTGCTTGCTGACTTTTATAAGTTGTGTCAGCAATGTATTTAAACAATGGTAATTATGTGAGGAAGCGCAGAAAACACGGTAACTATGTTCTCATTATTTAACTTTACTCAGCAGCTCTTATTTTGACGGAAAATCACAGGAAGTTGAGACCGGAACTTCTGTACAGGAAGTCTAATTGTTGGTAGCTTCACAGAGCTAGACCAAAGCCACATGGTGGGATCAGGCAGCGAAGTTAGGCAAACTTTGAGGGTAGAGCCTGAGATCCCAATCTCTGCACGGGAAAAGGATCCGTTGATTTTGAGAAGCTCCTCTGATTTAATTGGCTCTGCTCTCTAGGAATCTAGGTGTGATATAAGTGCAAGGTGTGTGTGAGAAAAATGGGAAAAGAAGACTAAAAAGACAGTGACACGTTGGCCGAAGGGGGGAACATTTGATCTCAGTGTGTGATGAAATGTTAGGAATAGTGACAAATCATGCAGCAGGAGATGGGTCGAAAAAAAATGGAACTAGAAATTGGAGATGATGCAACGGTTCAAAGCCTTCTTGCTTAAACAATCTTACAAATACACAGGACAAAAGGTGGTTGGGGCACCTCGGTCCAAACCATTTTTGGAGGACCCAAATATGGCATACAAGCCTCCACCGTATTCCAGGAAGGAATTTGAAAAGCAGCCCATAAAAGGGCTAATATCAATAGATAAGATGGTAGAAATGGGCGAAGATGCCCAGGAGATTAAAGAAAAAAAGAGGCGCATGATGGAAGAAAGGGGAAGCATATATAAGGAGGGAGAAGAATGAGAAAGTAAAGGAAGAGCTACAGGAAATAAGGATGAAAAGAGAAAACGGGAACAAAGAAAAGGAAGGGTTTTAGCGGATCTGGAGTAGTTGCATGAACAGATGGAAAAGCGGGAGCAAGAGAAAGAGGAAGTAGCAGGTAAGGGGGCAGAGATGGCAGCACAGCCATCTCCCTCCCACCAAAAAGGTGGAAAGAAAAAGGAGATGGGTTTAGGCCGGGCACAGTCAAAAAGTTGAAGACAAAGTATGAGGACTTAAAAAAAAAATTTTTTTAAATGAAAAGGTTGCATCCAAGTATGGAGGGCGGGGCAAACACGCCCAAAGAAGGTAAAGGGAAAGCAAAAGGGGGGGAAAAAAGGGGAGGAGATGGATGAAGTAGAGCAAGCGATGTGAACGTAATATGGAATATGTTCTGTGAAACTTAGTAAGTCTCAAAGGGCGGAAATGTTAGAAATGTCATTCATTATATAAACTTCTATGGTGATATGCACATATCAAAACAGTCATAATCCATATAAACAATGTGAAAGTGTATTGTTGTATCAAGTCACTCACATTTGTATGCACTTAATAAAGCCACTCACTTTTGTATGTACTTATGGAGTTAATGAACACATTTTTATTACCTTTGACACATTTTCCACAATTGTTTATCAGTCTCGAAAATGAATCCCAAGAGGAGGATTTGTGGGGAGTATCCAAGAGTCTAACCACAATTATTTCATGATGTTAGCAGGATTGGTGCCAACCAATGAACATCAGCCTATGTTATTTAGAATCGTGAGATCATTGTGACGCGGTGAGAAGAGACTAGTCACTTCCACTCCATACCATTCAAATGATTTGCTATTCAGTAATCTTACGTTTCATCAGATTAGTTGTATGACATGAGTGCCCAAGGTTTGCATTATCAGATGTGAATTTGCCTCAAACTCTCCTGCTCCAATCTTTCAAAGCTTGAATCGTACTCCAGATCAAAGCCAGTAAAATGTAGTCGATTGGTCAAGCAGAAGAGGACCTTGGCTGACCTGGCTGATCTGGCTCCATAAAAATCTAGCTATTATAATTATAATCATTAGCCACAATACACTGTTCTGCTGCAGTACAAATGCATAATTTGTTGGCTTCAGTGTAGCTAGCTAACATAATCCCCTTGGCTATTCAAAGCCTACATAGTTTTAGTAACGGTATACCAATGAATATATTTGCGATTGCTAGCTGGCTGCAAAGCTAACTGTCCAAGTCAGACTACAGATTGTCATCAAACATTTTTAACTACTGTTGCACCAGCTTGGGTACAGTAAACAGAAAAACTACTTTATGCGGGAAAAGACACCACGGCAGCAAGCTCTTCAGGAAAATCAGACTTTATTAGCACAAGTGCACAAAGCCGGATCAATTCTGCAGAATTGAACCTTGATTGTTGGTTTCACACACATTTTATACATTATTCACAAACTGTTTATTTTATTATGCGCTTAATGACACTATCTAGGAAAGATGTGTATCTGTTCTCTTCTCTAAACTTGTTTTTCTGTTTGCCTCTGTCTTAGACTCGGATCTGTGTAAACCGCACATGCGCATAGGAGTCATTCATCGTGTCCTGTCTGTACACCTCTGCCTTGCATTTATTGATGTAATTCTTTGCTGTATTTAGTTGGAAAATAGAGTACCAAACAAAAGTTTGGACACCGTGCCCTTTTCTGGCTTTTTTTCTGACGTTTTTCTTTCCACCGTTTGTAGTCAAACAATTCATATGTGGTCAGTGCAGATTGTGGTTTATTTTATTTTATTTTTTAACATTTTGGTTCTGCTCGTAGTTACAGCACTTTTTATGCATAGCCCCCCCCCCCATTTCAATGTTTTATACTTGGTTGCATATCCATTGCATCACCAGAGCCTGGATATCTTATTTTCAGGTTGTCCTACAAGCGATGCTATAACTCTTTGCATTTGAATGGATCTCTAACTAGATTCAGCTGTAAATTATGCTGATACAGTATGGAACACATTTGTTGGCTAAATGGCTTTAAGTCATCAAGGGTCCAAGGTATCGAACCAGTGTGGTGGAAATCTATAGTAGTAATTACATATATTCATGGACAATGATATTTCAATCTTGTTTCCTATTCTTGTTGAAAAACTAGCTTATTGTTTGAAGGCCATCAGCAGTCTGTCTAGAGCTCAGGGATGGGTAAAGTACAAGTAAATAATGATGGCTACCAAGCTGACATTTATTAATGCAACAATATGACTTGACAAACTACCATGTTGTCAGGGCATAGTTTGAAACATTAGATGAGGGTGTGATCGTAACAACCAATAAATAATGTGGATTTCATAGACTGATGTAACTGGGGTGTAGGGTTGTGTCTCCTTGGTCAAAACCTCTTGTGACACTGCATATAAATCTGTGAATGTGAAAGTTAGTTGCTCTGCAGACTAACTCCAGTCTTTGTATTGTGATAAAGACTATATTCCTCTAGACAACTCACCTCTGATTTCTTGTTTCTTGTTGTTTCTCTTGAATAATTTTTCCATTGAGTTTAACAGTAAAATTAAGAGGAGAAATTTCTTCGCTCTTCATCCTGTGTAAACATAACTTGGGTGCTTCCCTTCTTTTAAGTGCAGTATTGAGCATTCCTGTACGAGTGCTGTACTTTTTCTGTACTGTTCGTTGTGCAAGGGAATTTATTCTTTGCCGGCCGTGTTTAATAGATGATTTTAAAATGTACTGCTCTTTTATTCTCTGTAGTACGGTAGGAAACTCCCTTTCTGTAAGTTTCATATTCCCCGGTAGACAGGATACTCTGCAAGAGTTATTTTTTTTTTGTCTAAATGGTTGCAACTAAAATATTAATTTAAATGATTGATGCAATTTTACATTTTGCAAAAGAAGGAAGTTTATTTTTTATTTGTCTCAAACATTCCTACTAGCGTAGGAATCATGTACAGCATTCTGATTGTTTTTGTTTTTTGGTACTATTGTTTATAAAGGTGCCAAGTTGCTGGACTAGGGTGGAGTCCTTTTCAGCTATAGGCAACTGCTGCAGATACTTTGACTAAAGGCAGGAACCAGGCATGAAACCAATGAGACTACTTTGCAATGTGAGTTATTATGACAAACTTAAAGTTAAAATGAATTGAATGAAAAGGAAAAATGTATTTCTGTATTGAGTGTTGGTGAATGTGTCATTTCTGTAGGATTGTAGTCTTGAATTCGACAGCCTTGCATGCTACGAAGAACATGCAGGGGGAAAAGAGCACCAGCAGGTATTTGTTTTCTATAACCTGAATTGTCCAAGCCTTTGGATGAATTTTGCATGCTTCTAAATATGCATTTTCTATCGGTTTGGCTAAATAAGCTATCTGCAACCTTTTGCTTTGGTCAAATTTAGTTTGGACTGCCTGTATTGGTAACATTTTCAATCAAGAATAATTTCACTACTCGCGCATTTCAGATGACTGGTGTGATGTCTACATTAAGTGTATCAGAAAATCCTCTTGGTCTGAATCATTAACCTCCTGAATATTCTGCATTACTTGAGTTTCAGTTTCACTGAAGTACATTCATACTTAAATGTATTTGTGTTGTGAATGGCGGGGAGAAGGGGACAGAAGGAGTGCAAAGAGTCTGACATTAAGGACTATTGTAAAATGATGTGTAGTGTAGTAAAGAAGTAAAAGTGTTTCCTTATGTCTTATTTCTTTCTGTTTCCTAAATGTTAACTGCAGCAAGTGGCGGAGGTGTTTCAAACAGGTACTTTATGGATTTATTTTTATTTTATTTATATTTTTTGCCTGGTTTGTGCAGAAACCCATAGCATAAATTGAAGTTACTGTAACGGTCAATCTGTGAAGTCGATTGCAATATCAATTTGTAGCAGTGTAAACATTTCCATGAATTCCTATGGGTGGAATTCTTGATGGCATCAATAATTAATGGCCAATACACCACCTTGTCACATATCTCCTCCCATAGTTTCATTGTAGCATGAGCTATGTGGTGGCAAGGTGGTGCAGTGGATAACATTGCCTCGCAACAATGTCATGGGTTCGAGTCCTGACTAGTGGTCCTTCTGTGTGGAGTTTGGATCTTGCTATTTTTCAGCTCTTAATTTATGGTCATTTAAATTTTGCCAGCCACTTGTCACCAAGTGTGCTGTAGTTTGTGCTGATGGGTAATGTATGTCATTTTCTTTTCTCTCCAATCCCAATATTTCAGTCCCACACAATGGTCAAGGTAAGAAAACGATTGAATAATATGGGTATTCCATCTCTTGCCTTTGTGTACAAAAAGTGGTGCTGTCGAGCTTACAGTATGTCGTATAGTATCCTATCAGGAAGGAAATGTCAGCTATAGTACATGGCAGTAGTAGTGTAGAATGGTTTGTGAATTAATAACTGTTCCTCTTGTCTTGTTTCCAGTGCATTTGCCACATTTTACACTGGGCTGTGTGTCTGATCCCAGGACGTACCCAGTTATCGGTGAGTGTTAAAACTGGTGTTGTGGTCCCTTCCCTGTGTTTCCATGTTGTATGATTGCAGTCTACTTTACCGTGTAGCAGGGGTACACAGTGAGACAGATTTTGTGCTGTCCTCTATAATTAGAAGGTATTTGTATACGCTGCATGATTTTACCATAGTACCTGTAGTTTGTAGAGCTGTCGGAAAAATGGTAGAAACAAAAATCAATGTGTGTACTCAAGCGAGTTCTCACTGTTCTTGTATACATACTACACACAGTCCTGGGGGGATGCAGGCATTTCCTGTGGTGGTGAATGAGCATGGGGTGGATTGAGTCAGCTTTTTCCGCCCGCAGGTCTTCAGCTGGTGTCGCTGTGCATCAGCACAGAGTGGAGCACTGATTCCTTTTACCTGTGCCACGCCTGCCATGAAAAGTGCCGGAGCAACCTCATCCTCACGCACCTAAGATCCGTGGAGCATTACTTCTACGTCTTTGTGAGCATCGCCCTCTTCTGCCCGTTTTCTGTTTGTCCTCTGTCACCTTTTCTGAATTCATTTTGGCAATCCAAGTGGTTTTACTTCCTTTTTCTTGTTACGTTCATTGGTGTGTTCATTGCCAGGCCTACCTGAACCCTGGGCAGCTCCATTTTGGCTGGTTTCATCCCCCAGCGAATGTCCCGGGTTTGAAAGCGAAGGCTGAGGACGAGGAGAAGCAGCAGGGAACTGGAGTCCTCAGGGTAACTGCACTACTCGGTGGTCGTTCGTGGGTCACTATTAGAGGGCTACCCTAGAAAGGAGTCCTGCGGCTGCCCAGTGTTGGAGCTAGCGGATGAAACTTAAAAATAGGCTGTTGTGGGTGGAGGGGTGGATGGCAATATTTTTATTTTAAATGTATTAATCTTAATTTCAGCTGTGAAATGAATTCTCACAACCATTATACGTCCCTAGACTATAAGTTAAAAATGGATCCTTCAGTATTTGACCAGACCTAAGTCATTTCCATCTTAATTAAGAACGGGAAATCAGACTGTCAGTGGAACTTCTGCTCTTTATTGGTCGGCCATATAGTGATGATGACCCACTATATGGGATAGAACTGAGTCTGGTGCCAGAACTCGGAATTTGGCTTCTCCAATGATGATTTTTTTGCTTTCTGCTCTCTGCATATAGGTGATTGATATGCCAAAGAAAGTGTTTGAAAAAACTATGAAAACATCTTATTTCCAGGGTAAGTTTTTCCTCTTGTGAACAGGGCGGTGTTTGAAGTTTTTGCATGTCTCTGGAATCTGTTATTGGAATTGTTACTGGTGATTTTATTTAAATTTAAATTTTATTTTTTTTGCGGGGGGGTGCTTTTTACTGCCGTTTGGAGGTTGCTTTGCAGATTGTTCATCTATGGCTCATTGTTCATTCAGGTGCTTAGTCTGTCAAGTTCACAGCTCTCTCTACACTAACAGACAGAATTCCTGAAATGGTCTGAAAATGGCCAATTAATATTTGTGCCTGGATAAAACATTATTGCAGGTTGAAGTGTCGGGGTAATTTGTTGAAGTACAGGACCTTATTCTGCTGCGAAAACATTAAACCCCATTGTATCAACTTCAAAGTGGTTGAGATTCCTGATCCTATCCTCCTTGTCTGTCACCCCCCCCCCCCACACACACCACCACCACCAAGCTATAAAGGAGCTCACCTACTCTGACAAGCTGAAGGAGATCTACAAAGGTCAGTGGGGGAAAAAAAAGAAAATTCTAGTTCCCCTTGCTTTTTTGGGGATATATGCTCCAGCTTGCATATTTTTCTGCCGGCCTTCACCACCTTTCACACTCCAGCCACTAGCTGAGCTGTGTAGTTACAAGAATATTTAGCCTCCATATTAAGTGCCTTAGTGTGCCTTAGTCAGGATGTCTCTGCGGCTTTCGCTGATGTCAATCCTCGAGTGAAGTATAGTCCTGCCACCTGAGATTCACTCAAATCTGTTGAAAGAAAGGCAGTCTCATCTGGCCAGCCCAGTTCGAGGTAGTTAATAATGCATTGAGTTGCTCTCAAGCCGTGATTGTATACTTTGTATATGTTTTTTATTTTATTATTATTATTATTATTATTATTATTATATATTTTTTTTTTTTATCAATCTCAAGGGAACCTGGAAAATTCAAAAGAATGTGGCCCTGCTGTCCCTGTTAATGTGTTGGTTGTATTTGTGTCTATAATTATTTATATTTATTTATTTGCAGTTCATCTGCCAAAAAGCAGAACTGTGCAGGAATACCTGAGAAATCCAGCAAGGACACAACCTTTACTGGGTTAGTACTGTTCACTCCTACATAATGGAAGATATGCAGTGATCTGTTTTGAGTTTCTGCTTTGGGCATTGCCGCTGACATTGATCTGTCAACCCATCTGTCTGTAACCCTTTTTGCTTAAGTAAAGTGGGTATGCATTTATTTGATAACATTAAACCAGCCTCAAATGTGACCATGGTATATGGTATTATTAGCTATTTAAAAAGATTGTTATAGCTGATTGATCAGGTTCTGATTTGATTGCTAGGTAACTTTAAATTTAAATTAAAAACTAATCTAAGAACACAGTTGGCTTAAATGTGATTGTTTGGACCCAATAGGAGACACCAAATTGGTGTGTAATCAGTGTAGTTATTGTCGACATCTATGGAAAGACCGCACACACTCTGTTGTGGAAAATATCCTTTATTCCTACTTCAGCAGAGAGTGTAAAGAACCCTCTTCAACACGGCAAGACCTTTGAGTATTTGTATAAGACTTTATTTGTACTTGCAAGCCAATAAAGAATGGGGTATTAGCGATAAACAGCGATCCTTTATACCCTTTAAAAAGGACTGTATCAGGTGCTTATAAAAAAAGTTTACAGACACTCATCAAAAAATAAAAAATGGAAGAAATGGTGATTAGGACCAAACAAATAAAGATTTATATATATATAAAAATAAATTAATGAGAACAATGATCTGGACAACAAAATGTTAACTAGGGGTTTGCGAGTATGGCATTATCCGTATCTGTCTCCACATTTGTTCAACCCACTAAATTATCTGTGTCTGTACTCATACTCTGAAGTGGGCGTGACATAACCTAGACGTGGGTGTGAGACAACCCGCAATGAGATGTTGTTTAAACAGTGCCTCGTACTACATTGTAATTTGCAGTAAAGTAAGACTTTCATCTGAAGCGCAACAATTTTGCACTGTTATGCAGGTAAATCTCTTTAATCTTTATCTAGTTAAACGTAACCTTAATTAAAAACAAAAACCATCTATCTAAAACGGTGTGTACATGCGTGAACAATTTTACAATTTTTACTACACTTTTGGCTGAGTCATAAGCCTGCCCGTTCATATCCGCACTAACCACCACTAACCGTGTATACCATGAATACAGTGGGTAGCCTAACTTTGCCTCAATAAAATCTATTTTGCAAGGATGGAACTACAGATGGTCTTATTTAATTGCACCTTTTAAAAGTGAAAGCGCTGATGTTTGTGCTGAGAATTAGATGCAGTCAAGCGCAAGCTGAGGAGGAAGAAGATTCTCATCTGAAAATTTGAAGAAAACCTGCCCCAGAATGCACGCGGCCTCAGACTGTGGCAACCGTTTACTTTTCAGCACAGCAATGACCCATATTCTACAGCCATAAGCCCTGTGGCAGCAGATTAGAGGTCAAGCTTGGGTTGAATTTTATGTCCCATAGGTAGGGAGGGGTGGTCTTGTTGGCTGCAGCTTAGGGGAGAACTGAATCTGGTCATGGTAGCCACTGGAGTGACTTCAGTAGGGGTGTGACGTGCAATCTTTGGAAGGATGTAAAGTCGGGCTGCTGCATGGATGAGCTGTAGCGGCTGGATGGGAGAGGTTGGCAGACTTGCAAGCAGGGAGTTGAAGTAGTCAAGCCGGGAGATTACCATGGCCTGGACGAGTAGCTGCATGGAATGTGTGGTCAAATTCTCCTGATGTTGTACATAAGGAGTTTGCAAGGCTGTGATGTTGCTACAACTTGGTCTTTGAAGTCCAGCTGGCCATCCCCAGGTTCTTGGAGTGGGAGGCAGCCCCTGTAGTACCATCAATGGTGATTGAGTCATTGTAGTAGGGAGGTTCTGTGAGGAATGCAGAGCAGCTCAGTCTTGTCGAGGTTGAGCTTTTGGTGATGCCTAGCCATCCGCAAGGAGATGGTAGGCAGATATTCTCTCATTAACCTGTGTGGCAGAGGGAAGGAAAGTGGGGAGGAGTTGCCTATGGACTATGGAACCAACGGAACTGTTAAGCAGTTTCTCCTACTTTGGATACGGTACTTTGTGGCATCAGGAGACCTGCTAAGCAGATTCTGTGATTGGCCATTTGGATTTTCCATAAATGCAATCCCAAGCAAGCTTTCCACAGCCCACAGTTTCCCTTGTTTTCCCAAAGGAGCAGAATAAAATAATAAAATTCTGGAGGAGAATAAAAACTATTTAATGAAAAAAAAACACTCCTATCACCCCTGTTAGAAAGTAATTGCCCCCTTAATCTTAACTGGTTACACCACTTTTAGAAGCTGTAACTGCAATTATACACTTCCTATAATTTGATATCTTGCACATCGCTGTCGGGAATTTTGGCCCACTTTTCTTTGCAGAAAAGTAGTATGATACTATATGCATGTCTTTGTTTGAGGAACTCCTGAATCCTCTGCATAGGTGAACGGACTTCCCACAGGCCCATGGTCAATAAATGGCTAAATCATATCTGAGACTCTGCAAGATTATTTCTTTAAATTGAGCCTAATGAGGAGACAGTCTAGACCTTACCTAGGTCTAGTTCCTAATTGTGCTCATTAATTTTTTATTTCTCAGGTCTGAATTTCCTGGTGGAGTATAGCTGTATGGAGAGCAGCAAGCTCTGTGGATACCTGTGTCTGCTCTGCAAGAAGAGGGTTCGAGAAACGCAGATCATTGCTCACATCATTAGTTTTGACCATCTCTACTGGTACCTGGTGTGTGTAAAATAAATACTTTTCATAATTGAGTTCTGCTACTAGTAGTTTATATGTGCAAAAAATTATATCATAATTAATGGGAATAATTATGTAGAAAGTATTGACATTTTATGAATTGTGTGTGTTTAATTTTAACTTATTCCAGTGGATTGGTTTATGGGAAATTGGTAGGTGAGGCTTACTGGCTAAGTTTGATATTTGTATGCAGTGTTGTGGAATTGTTTATACCTTTTTTTAGAAGACTGATTTGAATATTTATGGGACTCATTAAATCATTCATCAGTGCTTTGTCTGGGCACTGAGGCAAGGAAAAATGAATCTGTTAAGTTTTTTTTAAATGTATGATTGGGTTTTCCTTAAGCTTGCCCAATGTCCTTCCTCAGGATCATGTACACCCCTCATCAATGTATACAAAAAGCTGCTACACTTTTGGAGAGAATTATATGGTGCTGATTCTGGATCTGGCCAAGCAGGCCCAGGAAATTAGCACCTCAGGAGAAGTCCAGGTATGAAACGCCTGCCATTAGATAATCACATCTCAATGCTTCTATATCCTTCTTGTATTGTACAGAACAGAACTGCAAAACATTCTCATTTTAATCCTTTACGGTTTGTTGTCACTCTTGTCAGCCAAAAAAAACATGCATTTTATTTTAACGGTTTCAAATGTACATTCCTACTTTGAAGAAAATTGAACTGGACGCAGAAGACTTTACAGTAGTCGACACTGGGAGTTATGCCAACGGTAAGCATGGAAACTGCTAGCTTCTTGTAGGGTTGACTGTTTAATTCACACACCCTTGTGAAATCACCATTCTTTCCTGCAGCCCTAGACTTGCTTAAGGTGATCCATAAAGAGCAAAGTAAAAGTGATCTTCTACCCCAAGTAGTCCCTGCACAGAGACTAGGTGAGTACATGGCTGACGGACAACTACCCATAGGAGCACACTTGCATGCATCAAAACAACATGGGGTCATTCATGTCCTTTTCAGTCTTTTCAAAGAAGATGACCCAAAGCCAACCAGCTGTGCTAGAACCTATCCTAGATTCTCAACAGAGGACTAAGCCAGACCGCACTGGTGAGCAGATTGACAAAGAAACCACTGCATTTTACTTGAATTGATGAGATGCTTGATGTAGTATCCATCACAAAGGGATGAGGTAGACCATGAAAATAACTAAGAAATTAGACCGAACCACCCACCCAAGTTTACTTTGCTGAGGAATTTAAATTCAACCAGGCAGGTTTCATGAAGTGAACTCTGCTTGAAGTTGCTGCAGTATTTTCTCCCTAAAGTGTGTGTATGTTGCTCTCTGCAGGTCTGACGAGTGTAGTTGTACAACGTCAAAGACTTTCATGCCTGGTGAGTCTTTTCTCCTCTCACAAAAAACGCTCCACAAACTGGGTTTTATTATGATGTGCAACATGCAGGAGGGAGGGAGATTAGTTTGGCCCTCAGTATGGAGTTTCCTCCCCTGCAGGTATGCGCCCCGGGAGCCGTGTTTTTCAACATGAAGGCATTCAAAATCCACATGCGCGGAGGCAAGCACAAGCGGGTACCTTTCTGTTTATTTGTATTCTAGTATAAAATGTAATTTAAGAATTTTCAGTTTTGTACAAGTATAGAGTGCCCTCCATAAAGTTTGGGACAAAGACCCCTTATGTCTTGATTTGCCGCAATTTTAGATTTGGAATCACAATTAGCATTAAAGTTAAAGTACACATTCTCAGATTTTATTAAAGGATATTTTTCATCCATTTTGGTTTCCCCATGTAGAAATTGCAGTGGTGTTTTTATGTAGTTCCCCCATTTCAGGACACCATAATGTTTGGGACACATGGCTTTACAGGTGTTTGCAATTGCCCGTGTGAATAATTGCCGCCTTAACGCAGGTATCGGAGAGCTCTCGGCACCTGGTCTTTCCTCTAGTTTTTCGATCACTTTTGGAAACCATTATTGGTGTTTATCAACATGAGGACCAATGTTGTGCCAGTGAATGTTGCACATTACAAATCTCATTGGAGTACACTAGCAATAATTATTTGATCCCTTGCTGATTTTGTAGGTTTGCCCACTTACAAAGAATGGAACTGTGTAGAATTTTAATCATAGGTACATTTTAACATTGAGAGACAGAATATCACAAAATAATCCACAATAACAACATCATATAAATTTAATAAATTGAATATCATATTTTCACATGAAATAAGCATTTGATCCATAGAACAATAGGACTTAATACTTGGTGGAGAAACCTTTGTTGGCAAGCACAGAGGTCAGACGTTTGTTGTAGTTTTTCACCAGGTTTGCACAGATCTTGGGAGGGATTTTGGTCCACTCCTCTTTGCAGATCCTCTCCAAATCCTTAAGGTACCGAGGCTGTCGCTTGGCCACTCGAAGCTTCAGCACCCTCCACAGATTTTTGATGGGATTTAGGTCTGGGTCATTGTCATGTTGGAAGACCCATCCACGACCCATTTTCAGTGCACTCACTGAGGGAAGGAGGTTGTCGACCAAAATTTCCTGGTACATGGCCCCATTCTCGATACGGTGAAGTCGTCCTGTCCCCTTAGATGAGAAACGCCCCCAAAGCATAAGGTTTCCACCTCCATGCTTCACAGTGGGGATGGTGTTCTTGCGGTTGTACTCAGCCTTTCTCTTCCTCCAAACACGGCGAGTCGAGTTGATGCCAAGTAGCTCTATTTTGGTCTCATCTGACCACATCACCTTCTCCCAAGCCTCCTCTGGATCATCCAGGTGTTCTTTGGCAAACTTCAGACGGGCCTGTACATGTGGCTTCTTCAGCAGAGGAACCTTGCGCGTACAGCAGGATTTTAATCCTTCACGGTGTAGTGTGTTACTGATGGTTCTCTTCGTGACTGTGGTCCCAACTGCCTTCAGGTCATTAACAAGCTCCTCCTGTGTAGTACTGGGCTGATCCCTGACCTTTCTCATGGTCGTTGATATCCCACGAGGCGAGATCTTGCGTGGAGCCCCAGACCGAGGGAGATTGGCGGTGACTTTGTGTTTCTTCCATTTTCTAATAATTGCTCCAACCGTTGTTAACTTCTCACCAAGCTGCTTGCTTATTTTCTTGTAGCCCATCCCAGCCTTGTGCAGGTCTACAATTTTGTCCCTGATGTCCTTAGACAGCTCCTTTGTCTTGGCCATATTGGAAACGTTGGAATCTGATTGATTGTGTGGACAGGTGTCTTTTATACAGCTACATAACGATGTAACGAGTTGACATGGGTGTTTTGGGTAATGAGTTGAGATTAGGAGTGCTTCTTAATGGAAAACTAACTGGTCTGTGGGAGCCAGAATTATTGCTGATTGGTAGGGGATCAAATGCTTATTTCATGCAAAAATACGATAATAAATTTATTAAATTTATATGGTGTTGTTGTGGATTATTTTGTGATATTCTGTCTCTCAATGTTAAAATGTACCTATGATTAAAATTCTACACAGTTCCATTCTTTGTAAGTGGGCAAACCTACAAAATCAGCAAGGGATCAAATAATTATTGCTCCCACTGTATATATATATTGTTTTGCTCCCAAACATTGTGGACACTCTATACCTGGATACCCACGTACAGGTTTACAGCATATACACTCTATATACAGTACAGCATATACACTCTACATGCACTTTATTAGACTTATTTCTTAGACTTATTGGTTTTCTGCTGCTGTAGCCTATCCACTTAAGATGTTTGACGCATTGTGTGTTCAGAGATGCTCTTCTGCATACCAATGTTGTAATGTGTGCTTATTTACTGTCACCTTCCTCTCTGCTTTGACATTAACATGGCGTTTTTACCTGCAGAACTGCTGCTCACTGGATGTTTTTATTTTTTTGTCTGCAAACTCTAGAGACTGTTGTGTGAAGTTTCTGAGATTCAAACCAACAATCATTCCATGGTCAAAGTCACTTGGATCACATTTCTTCCCCATTCTGACATTTGATCTGATAAATGGCTGAACCATGTCTATGCTTTAATGCATTTAGTTACTGCCACATGATTGGCTGATTAAATATTTGAATTAACAAGCTAGTGTGCAGGTCTACCTAAATGTGCTCAGTGAGTGTACATGTTTACATTCTGTGCATTTGTATTTGTGTGTTGCCTCTAATTTTCATGTCCTTTTGTTTTTTGGGTGGTTTGTCATGTTTCTACGGAAGAAAGTGGAACATTTATTTCAAACAGGTACTTTCCTAGGTTCGGTGGTTAAAATGGCCCACATTGTTCCGCATTAGCTTTTATATCAGTCATATGCACTAAATACTGAATCTTGGCTTCTTACTGACGTTAGGTTTTTATTGTGAATGCTTCTTGTTGAATGTATATTTGACGCCTTTCTCCACTTCTCTATATCCCTTTGTGCATTGGACTGGTTGTGAAGCTCTGAACCGTGTTTCAGGTATGCTCATTGGCATGTGTCCGATTTTAATGCTTAGTTTTTTATTTGGGGGGGGGTTTATGATCAATCAGTGGAGCATAAAAGTACCTGGAGGAACTGGCCAGTATTTAATAACCGTTAAAAAAACAGAATCCCTAAGCCCATACTGGTATTCGGTATGACAATTTTTTCCATGTACATTCCAGAACGATTGGCATGATACCCAGATAAATTTAGCAGAGTTGTCTACATGGGTGAGGTCAGGCACCACTAAAATTTCCCAGAGTTAATTTGAGTTCCTTTTTTTTTTTTTTGACAGTGCCTATTCCGCGGATGGTTTTGTATGAATACATTCGGACTCAAAGGAGAGGCCCAATAATTGGTAAGTGGACTGAAATGCTTACAATTTAGCCCAATGAATAATTCTATCCCACTGTCCCTCTAGATTTAGGAAAATGCCCGAAAATAATTTGCCCACATTGACTTTAGTGCTTGTTTAAACATGATCTTTGCAGGATGTTGGTGTCTGATCTGTGAATGGGTATGGGCAGGCATGTTGAACGATTGCCATAAAGTAATTTGCAGATGAATTACCTTGTCTATGCAATATTAATAGTTGATTCATATGCCTTGTTTCTCCTCTCCAGGGGTACATCTGGTTACTGCCTGCATTGACACACAGACAGCAAAGCAACCCTTCTACCTGTGCCACATCTGTCAGGACAAGTGCACTGGCGAAGTCATTCTAGAGCACCTGACCTCCTCCACTCATTACTTCCACGCTTTGGTGAGTGTCCGGGTTACTAGCTGCGAGGATCATTTTATTGTATTTTGTATTTTGCAGTTTGTATCCTATGAAGAGTGCTAAGCAGAGTAACTGCTTTCAGTTAACTTGGTTTTATTGATTTCATGTTGTCAGGCATGTATGGATCCAGAGAGGCTCCATTTTGGCTGGATGTCATCCCAGAACATGCAGTCCATTTTGGAACCGCAGGTGCGGGCTGTGGAAAATGAACAGGGAACGGGATTCTTGCAGGTAACTAGGCAGTCCTGTATTGGGTTACAGTTCCCATACTGCCGGTGAATGCTATAGCTGCATGTCAAAGTCGCTGCACCCTTAAATCTTCAAACTCTAACCAGTGGCTGAAGTGAGTCATCATAGAAAGCCTTACTGAGAATTTTGCTAAAGCGCTTGGGGAAGCTGGACATATGTTAGGAATAAATCAAGGTATTAACTTGATGTGTCAGTCATGAAATTGAATTTGTCAAGCTTGCCTTTAGATTTTGTTCCTTTTTATTTCACAAACAGGTGCTTGATATGCCAGAGACCTGGTTTAAGCATATAGTAGGGGCACCATACACACAAGGTAAGTGTGCTCCCCCCATAGTTATTTTGATTCCTTGATCATCAAAGGAGATCTATAGGAATTTTGCCATGGTTCCATATTTTGTGGATATTTAAGTGCAAGATTTCTGTGACTTTTACAGATTGGCTTCTAAATGTATTCTTATAGCTAGAACTATTTCTAACTACATGAATTATTGCAAGTTCTGATTTTCAAAACTTCCAATCTCCTACTTTAAGAGTGTATCATAAATATAAAGGGAAAGATGGGTCTACAGTTTTTAAAAATTCACTTCTGCCTTGTCATCAAAAAACAGCTGTGAAGCAGCTATGCCAGGACGAGGAGCTGAAGGAGAGGCTCAGAGGTCAGTTTGGAATTATCCATTGGTCACTTCAGTGCCAGTTGTGTGCTACATGAATCCTATGTAAAATTATTTTAACCATTTCAAAGCCTTCTAATTGGTTGAAATGCAATGAGTGTTTGCTCCACTCATGGTCCATAACACTGTACTATTCCTTCAGTAGTTTCTAACCTGTGGCTGTGTGTGTCTATTTCAATCTGTTTTGCAGTTGGGAACTGGACCAAATTGGGGCAGTACCATAGTAACCCAAACCGGAAATACCCCTTGCTTGGTTAGTCTAGCCAGCTTCAAGCTGACATTCATAGAATGCAGAATTTCAGTCTAACATTCAGCTGCCACACACTGTTATGATGCTGTGGTTTTGAATTCCACAGGTCTGAAA